>NC_142932.1:39634484-39724484 GCF_046866305.1 Octopus bimaculoides
AATCTTAACGGAATTTCTAACAACATTCATACATTACAATCAAAGTAAACTTAATTATCCTGGTTACAAAAAATCCTTCAAATATCACGGATCTGTTTCCAGATAGATTTCAAAGATATACAGTATAATATCCAAAAATTATTACTTAAAATCATTTATGTTCTTTAACGCATCATGTGTTAGCTCATATTCCTCAATTTATTCTTGGCAAATTTTGTAGAAATGCCATACAAATTATGCGACTTGTTCTCAGTTGCTACACAGTAATGGATTTAAACCTATATCCTATTACATATGTACTTCTTAATATATATGTTTGTGGAGTACAATATTCATTTCATGAGTGAGTATATTATTCCTGGGTGTCATCAAGAAATCGTGGAAAGAATAGATCGTAGCAACCATCTAATTCTTTTGAGCAAGGATGGAATTTAATATGATTAAAAGTGCAATTTCCTTCAATAAACGTCCGGCTACCATACATAAGAAATACTTGTCCCTGTGCCGCACAATCACCAAAACGTGAAACATATTCAAAGAGATACAATTAAATCAAACACTGTAAATAGGTTTAGGAGAACAGAATTAGTTATGTGCATTGCTGTTTTACTTTTAGAGCTAACTTAAATTTTCAGTACTCTACACGGAATAATGAGGCAATATAGCGGGATGCATTATATGTTAAGCTTCACATATATTACAATTCGTCAGTTATGTCCTCAGCTACGGAAAATCGCTTTGTCATTTGTTTCCTCTGCATCTGTAATAACACCTCATCCTGTCGTATTAATTTGCATACTTGTCCAACGCTTGTACAGACGAGCAACAGCTTAATGAGAAACCGAAATCGTTGACTCAAAAGGTGAACAATTTATTAGAAAGGTGAAAATTTCAAACCCGTCAAGCATGTTCTTTTATTTACTGAAAGGGACTTATATCTCTAACGTTATACGAATTTATGTGCCAAACTAATGTATCTTTTCACAGTAATGTGTTTGATGTTGTTGAAATTACATGTTGCAGCACCTTCAGGATCAAAATTATTCATCGTGTTACTTCACTTTATATTTTCTACTTTGAAAAATATGTCCTTGACTTGTATCAGGAAGAAGCGATTTGTATCATTATCTAGAGCTTTTTTTTTCTTCTCTGCAGTGAACAAAAACAATCAGAGATCAATTACTCCATTGCTATCTTCTGCATTCAAACTGATCGGACAAAAAGGGGTTGTTTTGAATCAATTTTATGTTGAAAGATGAAAGAGTGATTTTTCTGTACTGCCTTGCGGATGGATTGATTTATATAGTCTGCGAAATTAAATAGAAATCTTGAAAGGAAAACTGGAGCAATAAATATTGGCAATACTATTGCTATAATTTAAAATAAAATCATAAATCATAAATATTATATTATATAAAACGTTAGCCAAAATTTCAAAGATTTTAATATACGAAACATACAATGTTCTTCAAAAATATTATATATACGAATGGCGTTCCACAAACTATAATATCAGAGGGCAACATCAACTAATATAATGTGTACTTTGATATGTGTTGTAGGTGTTCTTTTCCAAGCAGAAGCAAATCGAATATCAAAGCTTTTGTTTTCTTGTTTTGTTTCGGAACGTTTTCTTTTGACACACTGTAGATTTCGGCTTATTTTTTTATAATCTTCTGAATAATTAATATATTTAACGAATTCAATATAATTTCTGTTTTTCATACTAATATAATAAGAAACGTTAAATCTACTTGATTCTACGAAGAGAAGAGTATCTTTTAATTGTAACCAACGGATAATAATGGCTCGGTAACGGAGTTTGCATGTTGAAACATGTTTACCATCATGTTTAGAAATATGCCCACTGGATTTGGATCGGAAAAGAGCACCCCCAAGTAAGTCAGAGTGTATTTAATACTATGCTAAAAGAATTCGTAAGCTGCCCTTCATGCAGCTTTTTTTATCAATAAGTTATTTTATTTTAAAAGATATCCGTAGCCACCATGATAATTCATTATGCGATGCACATGTCAGAATGTAATTAGGTCATCCATAAATAATGCTGTTTATATATTTGTCAAAATTAAGAATAGGAAAGTGTTTTTTTTAATCCAAAATATATTCTCCCTCATTTTCTACAGTGCTCTTCTATTTATCTGGTAGATTCGCGGGGCCCCAACCCTAAAATACACGTATCCGTGACGAAACATATTCCCCCAGTACTGTTCTGACCCCGTCTGAATTCATATTTTGCTGACCACATCATTTTGAAAACCGCGGAATAAATGATAATCAGGTGGGGCGATGTCCGGTGGGTGGGGCATATATACATACGCTGATGTATATATATATATATATATATATATATATATATATATATATATATAAATATATATATATATATATATATATATATATATATATATATATATATATATATATATATATATATATATATACATCAGCGTATGTATGTATACATATATACGTGTGTATATATGCATGCATGTATGTATATATATATAATTATAAATAATGGTATAGAAAAACTTTTCTTTGCTTATATGCGGAATATAGACGCTAAAGAAGGACAATGCACACACTTTACATAGTTTTAATATATTTAATATTGTTTGTCGACCAGTTTCGCCTTCGCTAAACGTGATAAGAGAAAACTGGAAAAGATACCTGGATGACTCTTTTAAAATTTGGAAGGAGTTCAATGATAAAGTTTTGGAATTCAAATCAACACTAAATAATATATACCGTGACATTCAATTCGCAATGGAATATAGCAAAAAACACCTCCCATTTTAGGATATTATAATAAAAAAAAGTTAGCAACCAAATTATAAATGACATGTATCATAAAGCAAAGGATTCGAAACATTATCTCCTTTTTAGCCACTCAAAATACATCAAAATAAACATCCCCATTAATTTGGTAAAACCAATTTGCACATTGGTGTGTGATAGAATTATCCGGGACCTTCGTCTTCAAGACCTTAGAACAACACTAACTGAAATACAATATGTATCTTCACTTATACACGATGGAATTAAGCCTTGCGAGCAATTAGACATGAAGGCTTCAAGGACAACAAAACATAATACCATAACTCATCACTACTGTATATTTCAACTCACAACACTAGAAACAATGAGGTACACTACAGTATTGTGCAAAACATTACTTTACTAAGGAGAGACCCCACAATGAACACCACAATGAAAACACGTAAATTCATCAAATGCAAAAAGCAACACAAATTGCTAAAGAGACTTGTAACAAATGCTTTACAACTACGAAACCAACAGTTAAAAAATGTGGACATCCAAACTGTGGAACATGCCCCAAGATATTTCATGCCTTAGATTTCCTTTTCAAACAAGAGAAAGGTTCACAATTAAAACTAACTCCATTTGCGCCTCTGAAAATCTAATTTACATAATAACCTGTTCAGGTTGTGGACATAGCGATATATGACTCCCGAGTATGACATTGCGACGGAGAAACACTCTTGTAAGCACATGGGAAGATGTGCAGGTAGTAGCAAACCGAATTTCACAGGGTTCCCATTCTACTAATGCAAAGATGCAATTTCTATACCAGAACATTTAAATAAATAAATGTTATTCATTAAAAGTGCAGAACACTTCTAAATATGCACGCATAACCAACTTTTATCTCTCTATACATTTTAATTCGCGATTACATAACCATCACTTTACATATTTCTCCCACTACACTAGTTTTTGAATTTTTGAGTATAATTACACCCATCCTCCACTGAAAGATAAGAAATTATCTCGTCTGTCGCCAATTACCTCCTTTTAGATTTTTCTACTTGTTGAATTATTCATTCATAAACTCCGTGTGGAAAATACGTTTCTTCTTTCTTGCCTTTAACCCTCCAACGTCATGATTAGCGAAAGTGAAACCGGTCGACGAACACAATATAAAATATATAAAAAAATATTTTAAGTCTATGTAAAACGTGTGTTTTTTCCTACATTAACTTCTTACATATATTACATCACACCACGTGGGGATAATCGAAATTCCTCCATCTCATTTACCTCTCTGTCTCTTTATATATATATATATATATATATATATATATATATATATATATATATATATATATATATATATATATATATATATATATATATATATATATATAATATATATATATATATATATATAACTGACGAATTCACTATGAGAGGCTGCAGATGAATTGGATAATGGTATGTTTGTGTTCCCAGAAATCCATGTCAAATGCGCAAGTAATTATGTTTTATATTCATACATATACAGTGATTGATTTTCAGGTTGTTCCGTTTGCATTATATATATTTTACAGTGTTGCCGTAGGCTTACTCATATCTATTGAAAATCGCAGTAGATATTGCAAGGAAATATTATTGTAGATATATTTGTGGATTATGTACAATAATATTATTCCAATTCCATGATTTGAATTTTAAATCCGAATTTGTTGGGCACTTTAATGTGGAGAATGTATTCCCAGAGAGATTATCTTCCAAACTATATATCTCGTGCTTTCATGTCATCGTCAAGATTATATCAGTGAGTGTGTTTCAAAAACATCAATTTTGCTGCCTCTGGATAAAAGAAATACATGTGTGAATATATTTATAAGCTTTATATCCCAAAAGCATAATCATGACAATGCTAATATATATAGATACATGTATTCATCTCTGCGCGCGCGTGTAAAAGTGTGTGTGTTTATACAGGCATGCTATATATATACACATACGCACACACATACACATATATATTCCTACGTCGGGGAAACCTTTGACAAATACCACAGCAATGCACAGCAGTACATGGTCGGATATGTTACGATTTTGTTGGAAGAAAGCAACGTATATTGCTGTGGATGTAGTGGGTACCCACAGTGGTGTGGTACCCTGGCTACATTTAAGGCATTTAAAGATATTATATTGCAACAAAAAATACTTAAAACACATAATGCTCTAAAAAGCGTGAAATTTATACGGTGAAAGGGGAGGTAGCGACGGCAAAAGCATATTAGAATCACTTTACGCTCTATCTCATTTTCTATCGGGTTTCCTTGTCGCCAAACAATAAATGATAATCCCTACATATAAATAATAAATACAAACATGCATATTCATACACGCCGAAGCATCATGTTGCACCAGATGCACACCGTCACCAAATTCATATGCATCATATTCTAGGCAACAAAATATTTTTAAAATATATTTTACATATTACAAGTATTTTCTGAGAGAGAAAATAATCAATTAGGTAGGATTGATAGACATGTCTTCATAAATCGAAAATAGGCACCTTGTTCTAGACATGAACCCGGGTCCGTAAACTGTTCACAACTGTCTCAAACAGCCGAATCTTCTGGAATATGTCACAATTTCGGAATACAATTATTTCATTTGCAACTATAAAATTTCCCAAAAAAGTAACTGAAGAGAAATTTCAGAATAAGAGTAATTAAAGCGGATTTTGCGCATTGTCTTTATTCTGCAATAATCCTAAAATCGATCCCTGAAATTTGAGAATAGTTACCATATCTCACTAGCGTGAACTAGCCTAATGACATGACCAAGAACAACAAAAACGACGACAACAATAATGATTGTAATGGCACTAAACAACCAGCATGGCTGAAAATGAATGGTAAAAATGTAAAGGTAGGACACCGACACACACATACATATATACATACCTGCACATATACATACATATTGTTTTATTGGGCTTTTTGTTGTTCTCCTGATCGTAAGATTATGGTTTCCAATTTTGGAACGAGGAAAACATTGGGTTCTTGAGCAACATGCTTCATTTCCCTTTCTTCCACTGTTGTCAGCTGTGAAAAATGAATTATCCTGCGACAGACCAGGTAGGGGATCCATAAGCCAATGAATCCCAGAAACCTGGGATTGTTGGCATATGGCCTGTTCTGGACATTTAATCATTAAAATATATGTATATGTGCGCGTGTGTGTTTGTTTGGGTGTGTGTGCGTGTGTGTGTGTGTGTGTGTGTGTGTGTGTGTGTGTTTATGTTTGTGCACTTGTAAGTGAATATCCTCCTACAAACTTTGTTTACGTTTCGTATATCCATTTCTTTGTAGATTTAATATACGTATATCTTATCCCACGTTCCACTCGCCAGAAAAGAAAATACACCAACATGGTATACATTACGCCCCACCGTTTCTTACTTCTGTGCATTGAACAATATTTTTTGAAAAGTTATGTTGTTTTTTTTTTCTACATCTCATCAAATTTTTACCTACCATCTGCTTGTTATATCTGAATACACATCCTCATGTCATTTAACCCCCGCCTTTTTTTTTTAAGTTATTCATTGAATAATATTTTTTTCTCAAAAGTTATAATGATAATATCATATTGTTTGGATTCTTTTTCTTTAGATTTGTGTTTCATTAAGCTTCTCCCACTGAAGTGCGTAGGTTTAATATGATTCTGTTTAGCTCGCTGCAGGACATTACCTGAATAATATCAATGTTATTTTATATTTTTGCAATCAAAACATGACTGTAAAAAAGCTAAATAATTAGTGTTCGATTTTTGCTTTTCATTGGTTTTATTTTCACTTTAGTCTTCTGTTTTGTACATGAGATGGATACATTGTAAGCAGTTAGGTTGCCAAATTCTGTGACAAAGAAGAAAACAAATCACTCATATACTGTTGCAAATATCTCTCTTATGTTACATATTATTTGTATTTAAATAGTGAGTTAAATAGACGTGCTTGTGCGGGTTAGTTACTTGGTGCGTGTGTCTGCGTACGTGTGCGTTTGTTACTTGATATTTGAAGTAACGTGGCACTCAGTCGGTTACGACGACAAGGGTTACAGCTGATCCAATCAACGGAGCAGCGTGCTCATGAAATTAGCGTGCAAGTGGCCGAGCGCTCCACAGAGAGACATACCCTTAGCATAGTTCTCGGGGAGATCCAGCGTGACACATACTACGACAAACCTGGCCCTTTGAAATACAGGTACAGCAGAAATAGGGAGAAAGAGTGAGAGAAAGTTGTGGTGAAATATTATAGTAGGGTTCGCCGCCACCCCCTGCTGGAGCCTCGTGGAGCTTTAGGTGTTTTCTCTCAGTAAACGCTCTCAACACCCGGTCTTCGAATAGAAACTGCGATCCTACGAACGTGAGTCCGCTGCCCTAACCACTGGGCCATTTCGCCTCCACATTTGAAGTATATGTCTGTTTCAAATGATAATTAATGCTTGTAATGTAGTGTAATGAACCCTGAATACACCCCAGGGGGTGGGTTTGGAATATGGGGTGTGTGAACTTTTGGATGCAGATATTTTCCTGTTTAAATACGATATTCATGTTTTCGAAACTGTCAGTGTGAGTGGAAGCTAGATGGCCTACACTGATGTAGGAAACGTTTTTAAAACATCTTTGTTTGTATATCTGATTTTTTCTTTCTTCAATAATTATTTCTCATTTTCGCAGAATACAAGCAATTTGAGGAAAGAGAGGAAAAGTAGATTACGAGACCCCACTGCGTAACTCGTAATTACTTTATCGCAGAATTTGAACTCGAAATATAAACAACTTGAAAGAATTCCTCCAAGTGCATTGCCAGATGCTTCGACAATTCTAACTCTTCGTTGCCTTCATTTTCTACATAAAAGTATTGATCTGGCACAATTGTTTCCTCGCGGGATAAAATGCTTAGCGGCATTTGAACCGCCTTCACGTTCTGCCCCCAAATTCTGCTGCGGTGAACTATCCATTTAATCATTTCGGGATCGACAAAATAAATACAAGTTGAGAACTGAGGCTAATTTAATCGACGAGGACCCCTTCAAAATTGCTGGCTTTGTGCCAAAATTTGAAATCAACAATAGCCCTATGTAAAGTATATATTACGATAGTATCTATTGGGTTCTAAGTCTCTTCTCGTTCCACCCTCAAAGCAGAACAGTTTTATGTCGTTGCAACGGTTGATTTATTTGCCGTAAGTCAGCGAAACATTGAATATAATCATTCTTAGCACGGTTACTAGGTATATTTCGTTTAAAAATACAACATCGTATTTTAAATGTTATTTGAGGGAAATATCGCTGTTATTTCAGCAACGCAATGTGCCATGGAAGTGGTATCATATGAAAAGTAATAGCGGAACATTTGTTTCTAGCGGAATGGTTTACTTAAATATACCTTGTTACATTATACATTGTGATTCCGACATTTTCCGCAAGATTTCACCCGCGTCGTTTTTGCTTTATTTTTCTTTACTTGTATTTTTTCTTTTATTTTGCGGAAATTAGTAAGATGCTTTCGAAGGGAATAACATATTAGTAAAAATAGGCAGGTTTATATTAACAGGTGGCGTGCAATGTTGCAATTACCGTACGAGTTGCATGTTGATATGTGACTTGTTTAGATAATGGAAAGGAATTTTGTAAAGAATCGTTATGGACACAGTATATTGTACATTATTTTTAAAATTGTACTTTTAGTGGTTCCCATCATGTATTTATTAATGTCAGTCTTTAATTATTTGTAACAGCTATAGCTCTGTGTGAGTGTATGAGCGATTTACTTCGTTCAGGTTACCTTTTAGGATTTATTTTTATATTTTACAGTGTCGAACATAGGTTGTGCTTATTGTTCTGTTACAATTGATGTTTTCATATTGTTGGTGTCTGTATAGATGTTGATCAATTTTTAGTCGTATATTCGGAGTAAGGATTTGTTTTCAAAACATCATAAATTTTGTTGTACGTAGCGTGGTATAATCTACTTTCATCGTTTTGGTTTCTGTCCCTCCACAAAATTGAGAAACATATCAAGTTATATTGTTTTATAGAAGAAATGTTGGAATATGTAATGGCGTATCCAGTGACATATTCAAAGTGAAATATGCGCAGAACATGCACTGAATATATAACAAAAGGTATGCAGACCTCATTTATACATATGTTGAAATTCAAAAGAAAGTAGTAGGAGGAGAAACTTTAAGTAGGAAATAATGCAATATGATTCTTCTTAAACAATGGTAACCGAAGATGGTCTATAGCAATATGGAAAATGAAAGATAGCGCAAACTATAAATTACTAATCCAGAAATGTATAAAACGTTCACACTTCAAACATCAAAATAAATTCATATTCATGAAACTGAACGAAATCTATACAGGATAGATCTCCGCCGACATAACACTCTGCTGTAGACGCTAACAACACAGGGAAATGTCAAAAGAAGCAGTTTTATATTTTGAATGATGTAAAGGTGAGAAATAGTACAGAAATACGTAATAACGAAATAGCATTAAAAGTCTTTCTTCTGTAAAGTAAATATCACCATACTTTGCATAATCGGACATCGTTACCTCATTCGTGTGAAGGTAGAAATATTTCCAGTAAGAAGAAAAAAGAGAAAAAAAACAGCATGTTTTATACTGAAGTTCTACATGATGTGGGGCAGTTATCTGAAGGGAATCATATAGAAAGTGGCACAGTTATATTTGCACAGTACCTTTGAAACCACACGGACACACACGCACACTCTCGCACGCACGCACACACACACACACACACACACATATATATATATATATATATATATATATATATATATATATATATATATATAATATATATATATGTATATATATATATATATATGTATATATATATATATATATATATATATATATATATATATATATATATATATATATATATATATATATATATATATATATATATATATATATATATATATATATATATATATAATATATATATATATATATATATATATATATATATATATAGAGAGAGAGAGAGAGAGAGAGAGAGAGACAGAGTAGGTTCAACAATTAATATATATTCAGCCATAAACTGATGTATGTCAGTTATTAAAGTAGATAAATGTGCTAATCATTAAAATATTAAAACATATGAAACATTTATGAGTGCATAAATATATAAAAATATAATATACATATATGGGTAGAGAATTAAACGGAGGTGTAAAATTGTCGATGTATAAAATTATATATAAACATCTTGAATTACTCTTCTACAAACAGATTAAAAGCGTTGTTAAAATATTGATGATTATACACATTTACTCTCTCTCTTTTACTTGTTTCAGTCATTAGACTGTGGCCATGTTGGAGCACCGCCTTTATTCGAGCAAATTGACCCCAGGACTTATTCTTTTAATGCCTAGTACTTATTCTAACGGTGTCTTTTACCGAACCGTTAAGTTACGGCGACGTAAACACACCAGCACCGGTTGTCAAGCGATCTTGGGGGAACAAACACAGACACACAAATGCATATACACTTCACATACGTATATATATATATATATATATATATATATATATATATATATATATATATACATACATATATACGACGGGTTTCTTTCTAGATAGATACATAGACAGACAGATAGATAGATAGATAGATAGATAGATAGATAGATAGATAGATAGATAGATAGATAGACAGATTTACATACATATATTGTGACTAGGTGAATATAAATGGTCTTATACTTAAGCATTCACTGTCATATACAGACGTGTAGGTTGTAAACTACAATGATATTAGAATGATAACTCACGCAACGTCTTCAACATTTATTTCATTAGCAGAATTTTTTGTTATTAATTACTATTTGTCTCGTAATTACGCACGATTAAATTCATTGCACTGAATTAAATAGGTGAAGATCTGGCATGAATAGGGCTTCTGTTTTAGCACATTTCAATGGGCTGAAATTAAATTACTGTCCTTTGTCAAACCACATTCACCAGCCGTTATGTCAGATATGTTAACTCTTAAAATAATTGGTACGTTATGTTAAGTGTATCATGTATTTGACCACTACTTCCATATTTATTATTTATCTCTGCCAGCTATTGTTTACACCAAATCAAATTATTGATATTTACTGGATGATATGTTGGATTATTTTAGAAATGAGAACATGCTATTTATTTCATTTGTATACCATTTATGCTTTACCTATGGGAATAATATTTTTAAAAAAACATCTTATTGTGCCCGTGGAGGCATAAATCTAAAAGGTATCCACGAGGGATACGTAAGAGATCAAAACGTTTCCCCTTGAGTGTGACGCCGATCCGTTGCAAGGTTCAAGGCCAGCAGATTTGTGAGGTAAGTGTAGAAATTGATATCATCCACCCTTATACTTATCTGCCAGTTTAATTTATCGATTCCAAAACCAGAAGGCAAAATTGACATCCACGTGATCTGAAGTCAAACGGTAACATACTGATAAAAATTCTGCAATACATTTTGTCTGACCTCCTTACGCGTCTGCTGTCTCATCGTGTAATATGTTGAATTGGAACATAAAATAGATATATGGATACGTATACATTTAAAATATCATGCATTATTTCGCATCAGTTAAGTTTGTTTGGAATAATTTAAGATTTAACATTTTATCCTATATAAGTTTTTAGATCAGTAACTGAAGTAGCAAGACATTTATAAATATAAGCAACCAAGAACAATAGAAATGAGATTAAAATGTAATTAAAGAATGGTTCTGTAAAGGAAATATAATTTTTGGACCAGCTGTGAGTGCTACATGTTTGAAGTGTGCATAAATTAATGCTAAAATAAAATGTTTGCCTCTCTAGTTTCAGCAAATAATCATTGGACGAAATTCATTTGTTACATATGAATATGATACCAAATGTCGGTTCAATTAGGTTTTCAGTTTGCGCAGATACTTTAGCACACATTTAATTCTTGTGAAATCAAATTCCCGATCTGCTGATTCTCTGCTTGTTTGGAATCATTGAAGGTAGATTGATATATCACATTCCATCGATGCCATGACTTCCTGAATCCTGCACGTTTACACTCTTAATGAAATTACATATGACTATGTTATATTATCTGCGAATAACGTCATACACTTTTAAATCTATTGTATAATTAAATTTATAAATTGTAAATTTTGACATATAGTAATTGTAAAATGTATTTATTTGAATCTAATTCATAACAATATTACAAATTTTAATTTAGATGGCTTCTTGATTCTAATGCAGAAGATGATTTTTATATTTATTGTTGATAATAAATTGAATTACCTGTAATTGGATGAGGTTATTTATTACACAAACTACCTGAATGTCAATATTTTTACAGCTATGCTTTTCATTTCATGTTAGCCTGCATACACTAGTAAAGGCTGTGTGCATGGAATCAGGTAATATAGTCTCGAAAACGAACCGCTTCTATTACTGCTCTCAACCAATTGCTCTGAGTGTCCTATATTTATTCTATTGACAACAAATCTATAGCAGCAGCTATATTAAGGTAGGCGCCGTACGGGTTGAATCAGCACTGTTCGAACCTTGCATGCTCTGAATCATAGAAATAAATTTCACCATCCATTTTGTTTTAAACTTACCTGAGTTTGTTTTTAGAGTAAGGATTCTGAGCTTTACGGATTTTGGCATTATCTTGATTCGAAAAATATATGGTTGCTGGAAACTTTATGCTCTATCCATTTAAATGGAGAATCCATTAATTTCACTTTTAATTTTATTCACCACAAACCCATTTCCATTCAACAGCAGAGTTAATATCCTTCTTCTTGCTCAAGTTATTTTTTTTACCACAAGATATAATGAGCATTACAGTAGACTTTGTAATACTGTCAAGTGCAAAGATATTTTATTCAATGTAATGGCTATATCTCTTGCGTCAAAGAAAATGCTGAAAATGTATTTCATCAAAATATTTGAACGGATGCAGATTTTGTTTCTTTGCAAATGAGATGATGTGTTTAACACAATATTTGAATTCAACGGTTAAAGTGAATTTTCATTATTCTGCTTTGATAAATACATCCTAGATGCAAAAATGACATTTTGGAAGTCAAAAATGGCATGAATGTGCCTACGTATGAGTTATTTATTTTTATTTTTTAATTATTTCTGTGAGTGTAGTGAGAAATGTAGTAGAATGTCTAAATAAAGAAGATATTTCTGAATACCGAAAGACAAATGTGTTGAAGCTCTGTTAGGAGACTGCATTCTGCTTTTACAAAGATTTAGCATGAATGTCGGTTACTAACTTTTATGTGTCCAAAATTAAATTAAATCTGAAGTAGAAATTATTGACAAATCATGAAATTCGAATTCTGCAAAATATGTAGTTAGAGTCCGGATGAATTTAAAATGATAAAGGTCATAAAGAAATTTACCTATTAATGGGGTTCTGTGGAAAAAAGACAACACATTATCTTGCAAACTTAAGCATAGATGTACACACCTGCAAGAACCAGGCATTTCAAAATCCGAAGAATTTATATGAATGTGTCTCGCACAGAAAATGAGAGAAAGGAAAGATAAAGTATGTAAGACAGAATTACTTTATTTAATTCTTATTTGTTATCCCATATATAGTTTGAAAATGCTTGATCTCACATTTTAAATTAATTTGCCATATATTCAAACATTATGTTTTTGAAATTTATTGTTGCATTACGATACTCACCTTACATTTTCGTTCAGATGTGTTTCCAGTTTGAAGAGTAGAATCAAAGCTAACGATTGTTGAGTTGTGTCTAGGAGAGAAATTTAAGAAAACCTATGATACTTTTTACACATGAAGTATTAAATCAATATAGAAGTCTAACGTTTTAACATTTTGTGCTGTATGAACACCATATTTTAGCATTTGGTAGAGCTGTATATACTAAGTGAACGTAAGATCAGATTAATTTATTCCCTATGGAATATCAACACAATTTTACAAAAGCAATGGAAAGCTATGTAATATCAAATTTAGCTTCAAGCAAGATCTAAAATGGCCACAATGTTTATCTTGCTGTAGAAGTATGTTCTTCTATAATGTTAATGATGTACATGATTCAAGAATTTCCTATCATGCGCCTTCAATACATCTTGGAGCTATTGTTGCAGCAAATATGTATTTGGACGGACAAGAATTTGAAGCTAACCTTTAGCCTTCTCATTCGAGCGAAATAGAATAGCATTGGATGTATTCGTGTATGTATTCGTATATGTATGTATTCGTGTATGCATGTATTTGCGTATACACATATTTATGAATATCCATGCATATAATATTGTATATATACGTGTGAGTGGTTTACTTATAAATATGCATGTATGTGTGTTTAACTTCTAAGAGTTTAGAAACTCAGAAATAAGAAATAAGTAGCTTTTAAATGTTAAATGTTGAATAAGAAGCGCGAAATTGTTTTAATACAAGTAGGTATGATATTGGAGTAAAAACATTTTGATGAAAACAACACAAATCTTTTCGTGATTGGAACTTATATCCTACGTTAATATCACAGATATCACATTTCGAACAGTAATATTTATAGCTTTATCTCCTTCGAGTTACAATGTAAATAAGAATATATCTCTTACCACTTAATATATCCAAATTTTTTCCATGTTTCCATGTAAATATCGAACAATTTTTGCAGGTTGTAAGGTTGTAAAAAATTAAGGTAGTGAAAGATTAAGAAATTTCGAAGTGCTGCTTCGGTATAAACGCTAAGGCTGTTAAATTTTTAGAGTATGTTGGGATGTGTTGTGTATGCATCTGTCAATAATTTTCGACCTAATTAGCCTTGAGTTATATTATATAGCTTTATAAGCTTTGAGCTCCACATTTATGAACATTATTTTGCACGTACACACACACACACACACACACACACACACACACACACACACACATATATATCTATATATTATACCAATATGCGTATTCACATACGTATATGGATATATGTATACATACGTGCATGCATACACACACACACACACATACACACATATTTATATTCGCCGACTTGTGTAGTCAGAATATATATGTGTTTGTGTGTGTGTGTGTGTGTATGTGTGTGCGTGTGTGCGTTTGTGTGTGTGTGCGTGTCTGTGTGTGTGTGGAAAGATACGGAGATTGATAAATAATTAGATAGATGAGTTTGTATTTTAGCCGAAAATATGTTACCTGCGTGTGCGTTTGTGTTTGAATATTTGTGAGCTTGTGTGTGGGCGTGCGTGCGTGCGTGCGTGCGTGCGTGCCATTGCTCTCCGTTCTCTCAGAAATCTCTTCTGAAAGCTGCAGTCTTGGCGGCAATGACATTTTTTTTAATGGTTTCATAATGTACTTCCACAACTACTTATTGAAATATTCTCAAGTACTGCTTGATTCCGAAGCAATATTGCGTGTGATACTAAATTAGTTTCTCAAATAAGGAAATCTATTTCATATCTAGTAGGCAATATGCTACCACCACAATCATTAACTTATACCAAATCGGGGCAATTTGAAGCAGTCAATAGTTCGTTGCAATAATATATATATGAAGTTCCTTAAAGCGTTTGTTTTGAAATAGTTTAGATAATATGTATATAAAGTATCTCGTGCGTCTCTCAATATATTTCTGGAAACATTGTACAACTTCACAATGGCGTCGCCGGTTTAAATCTATAAACTTGCACTTGATATGACGGACATGAGAGAAGCAATTATGTGTAAAGGCAACAAGAACCGAAGATCTTTCAGACTTTATTGTTTACAGAGAAACATATTCAAGAGATGTTCTTCTGCAAAGCAAATACAATGTCCATACGAAATTTTATGTTAATGTTGAAATCCATGGAACTTGTAACAATGTAATTCTGCAGTATGATAAATACAATTATATTACAAGTATAGTTACCAAAGGAAATAATACTGGCTGGACTCCTCAGATACTTATCATTATAATAAATGTTTACAGAATTTGTTGCATGTTATATGCACAGACTACGTAAATCAATTTGTTATTGCTGTTTTTCTAAAACCTGGGGCTAACAGACTACGTGCAGAGATGATATTATTAAAATATGATTAATATACGAAATACAATAGAAAAACGTGATCAATATATAAGATGACATACACAAACATTATCTTAGTGGAATGTAGAGAGAGGAGTCACCGGAAGCTTCATTCATGTATGGAATTTACTTGGAAAGCTTGAAATGATTTCTAAGTGTGAGTTAGTTACTATATAGAAGCTAAATCATATTTGTAGAATACCACTGTGTTGTGAGTGAATTATAACAAACAGACTATATTTCCAATTTTTCGTTTGTTGTTACAACCAGGCAACATATAAATTTCTTGCATAATTTCTTTTTCAAATTTTGGAAAACACTTTTCTACATCATGTTTAAAATATTTTAAATGGTTCCCTTTTTCAACTGTAAGTATCTACTCAAGAAATTTAAACTAAATCTGCGCTAGAATATATGCCACCAAGATAGCTGGCATTTCACTGGTCAATGTGATCCTTAAAGTTAAATGTAATGTGACACTGTCAGGCAGCTACGTCTGAATCCGAAATGCATTTGAATAATCGAAAACTATGAAAGGGAATACAAAACAATGTGATTGATCACTCATGGAAATAATGGGAGAGTTTCATGCGTTTCCTTTATCTGCAGTTTCCATTCGGTAAATATTTGATGGGAGATGTGTCATTTTTACTGAATATAAAATTAAATATAAAAGCTAAAATGCTGCCTGGATGAATGTTTATAGTTCAAGATATTTTATGGGAGTATCTCTTGCAAAGATTTGATTTTGAGAGAGTTCCACGGGCAAACTCTTCTCAAAAGAAACAGTAATCCATTTTATTTGGAGGCTAAACATGTTTGTCAACTATAGCCGAGCTGATCTAATTCATGTTGACCTTCAGAAGAAAGCACTTATAATTCTTCTCGTTTACTAAGGGATTATCATTTCGGTTGTTACAAAAACACATGCAGAGTTGATGTTTATTTACGCAACATTTCTGGCTAACAGCAAGGAATGGAGGTTTAGTTACATGAGAGCAACAAAACTGTTCTGTACGGTCTCGTTTAATGCCCGAGCCTGGCTGACTTGTCAGTTAATGTCGAACACCAATTGTCTCTTTTAGGACAGATCGGCTACTGTCTGAGTCCGTTTTGAAGATCGTCATTCTTTTGCTGTGAAGGGCAGGCACATTTTGTCTGCTTGGTGGCCTTTGCGAAAGAGGTCGACTGGTGGAAAATTTTGAAAGATCAGAAGGATGATACTTCCTACTTCGAGCGTATTGGCATCCATATCTCCAAAGGAAACTGGAGGTTGAAAGGGAAGTGCTGCCTCTCAGCAATTTTGTTTAAGATGGGGCAATGTTGCATGAATGGTCCGAATGAAAGGACGTACCTTAAGCATGCACTTGTAGGTTGAAAAAGAACATGGGAAAGGCACTAGCCCAAGTGGCCAAGTTCACTGTGATTTTTTAAAATCTTTTTACCTCTTGATGCACGGGCAGCCCAAATAAAACTCTTCGTTTTTGGGAATTATAATATAGTCGTATAATTCTATTTTGTCACTGTTATTCTTTTGCTTTTTACACGCCTTTGCTGTAACCCCAAGTTTTATTTTCCTCTATTGTCCCGAATTTTTGCAAGGAACCTTTCTAATTGATATTGAAGGCACTCTTCTTCTTCTTCTTCTTCTTCTTCTTCTTATTATTATTATTATTATTATTATTATTATTATTATTATTATTATTATTATTATTATTAATATTATTATTATTATTATTTTATGTTTGACTTTTGTTTTGCATTTGTACAAGTTGGATCCAAGTCTCACCCAGAGACCTCAAGAGACAACAAGTTATTATTATTATAATTATCATCATTATTATTATTATTAGTAGTAGTAGTAGTAGTAAATCACATAAGTAACGTGGATTACGTGAGGTTCATATTTGCTAATACATTATGCAAAACAAAAGAAAAATACTTCCTCTTTGTCGTGTTAAGTAATTTATATGAACATGTTCAAAATTGCCTGAAGCAAAATAATTCAGAACTCATTAACACGACGCCTAGACGAGAGGCTGATCTGTTGGCAATTAAATGAACCAAAACAACGAATAATTAATGTCTAACGAATAAATGTTTCATGCATATTCCGTTTTCTAAGATTTTCTTCGCCATTTAATATGTTTCTACATTTTTGTGATGCCCTCACTATTTGGTTTATATAGGCTATAATATCGTTCGATGCGAAAGTAAATCATTTCTTCTAGAAATTCCCTTTCGTGTGTTTAACCGGAGATAAGTTTTGATCGAGTATACCAATGGTGAAAGGCATTTCTGCCGAGACGAAAGCTTGTTTCTGTAGCATTTTATATATTTAGGCGCTATTAATTACTTTTTAATAAGCCAATGTTCTATAGCGCTGCCTCGATACACACTGTGATTCTATATATCGCTGACGGAGAATCGAATGCTCTCTCTAGCTGAACTTCTCTCATCCACAAGTCCAAGCATGGGTGAACTCACGTGATCTGGTAATTCTGACGGCTGTGCTGAACGTTTATCACTCGGAGCGATGTAAAAGCGCGTGCAATCTATGCATCACGAGTCCATAACGGAGGTCATCTCATGGTAAATAATGCGGTATTCTCTGTTTCAACATAACATCCATTTTAAGTGTTAGATACATATTAACTTTATGTATTTGCCATGTCCATAAAAGTTACCTGATGCTACAAGTTACCTTTTAGCAAGGTCATGGAAGACATTGTCACATAGCCACTGCAACTTTGTGGCATGTTATTGAAACAGCAGCTCAACCACCCAAATGTGAATATGCTATATGATATATTTGCTAAAACCTTTGGCAAAGCTGATCATAGGTTGATATGCAAGAAACTGCGCGACCTTAATATCACTGGAAAACAGGGCGAGTACCGGTGTCATTTTTCTATAAGACACAAGCGAGACAGATGCAGACAATGGTGCTCTCCTTCTGAGGAAACATCCATCGGAAGCAAAGTTCCTCAAGGAACAGTACTGGGCCAACTATTGATTTTAGGGGATCTGTCAGACAGAAAATCAACCACACTCACCAGCTACGCTAATGATACAAACGTATCACAGTCGGTGAAGACGAGTATATCATATTAAGATCGCAAAACGACTTAAATACAGTATTATTAAAATGAGATGATGAATATTACATGCAGTTCAATGCCAAGAAGTTTCAACCAACCACAATCAGTCAACAAGCAAACAAGCCTTAGCGTATTAATCTCCCAAATACATATATGTTCTATTCCATAATGGCTCTATATTACTTATATATCCTTGTTGAGAAAGTTTTCCCTACTTAGTGTTCACCAGTGTGTGAATTAAGGAATCTATCTATCTATCTATCTATCTATCTATCTATCTATCTATCTATCTATCTACCTATCTAAATGCATGTCTGTCTGCCTGTCGTTCTGCCTATCTATCTATCTATCTATCTATCTATCTATCTATCTATCTATCCATCAAATAGAGGCAGAACTAAGCCTGCACCTTTTATTGATTATTTTGTCGACTTGGATTGGCCCAAAGCTAGTAAATGGATTCTGTGGTTTTGCACCTAATATATCGCTGCCTAGATTTCACTTGACCTGTCTTATAATAATATACACCATATGTGTATTCTCATCAATCTCTTATGTAGTTGTATTAAAGGCTACTTTCACAATATTCCAGGGTAATTTATCAATAAATCAATAATTTTCCCAATCCAGCTATTAGGAATTTCCTTAAATTGACCAGTTCTTAATCTGTAGATAATTAACACGAGCGGCAAATGGTGTTTGAAACCATATCCATAATTAGTACTTAATTGTTTAGTTAATCCTTTCAGCTGAATCATTATCAAAGAACTCATTATCATGCTCAAGAGAACTTTATGAGACATTATATCTTTAAAGTTCTGAGACAAGTCATTGCAGAAATAATATGGAATCTCAACATTTTCTGTTCCGATAAACTAAGTAAGAATATTAGAGTTAAATAATTCTCACATACGACCCTACACGTCAGAATTAATAGCTGCAATTTCACTTTATGTGCTAAATATAGCAGGCATCATACATTAACAGCATTAAAGGACTGCGAAATCGTCTATTCTGACCATGGTGTATATTTTTGAAGAAAAGTGAATTACATTTATTACTTTTAACTATTAGTTTTGTAATTCCTCACTAAAGCTAATTAGGAAAAACGAGCCTTAACTATTTCATATTTCACGGTTAAATCGTAGCTAGATTTATGATTAATTCCACGCAGTAGATTAACAGTATTCACCTGGTAGTTATTTGTGAGTCTTCTCTTAGAATTAAAAGCAAAATTGTTGCTGACTATAGGAGTAATTGGCGTAAATAATGTTTGATATTTATTCCTGTGTTCCAATATACTTCGTTTCCCAAAACGTTTTCTAGATCATTAATGGAGATCATTAAAACATAGGAAAAGAAATCGCCAGTGAGTAACTGTTGAAAGACACAGATTAATGAAGGAGAACATAATTTATCAACTAGTCTTAACTACTGAATATTGTGAAACAAAAGACTATAAAAAAAAGGCGTTTCAGAAGCGAACTTTCCCAGCATTGTAGTAATTACAGTCAACGACGAAATAACATAAAGCTGATGTTAGTTTGGGCCATAGCATGTAGTTGTTTTGATCAAGTTGACCAAAGATTGTTTATATAAAATCAGGAAAAAAAAAAAAACCTTAGCTTCAACGTAGCATATAATTTAAGATAGGTGTTATAACTAAAACTCTTTCAAGGCATTTAAATTTGAAAGATTTGAATTATTTTGGTGGGGAAAGAAAATATATCTAATTCGGCCTTGTGTTGAGACAGAAACTCTTTTTAGAGTTATATAGAACGAACTCTGTAGAAGACGATCATGTAGCATGAAATGATATGATGTGCACTCATCTATATCATTATTAATATGGTGGTATTGCATTTAAGGGTTTAGTTTTGATAAATAATTATCACAATTCTTTACTCAGTGAGTAGATATTATCTAGGAATCGAACAATAAAATGTAAATTGATTTCAAACTTCTCGGAATACATGAGTGAAATATTTTGTGAGTAATGTTTTCTAACGCATTTTCGGATTTGCATATCCTACTGTACTGAATATATTTTTTCTACTCGAGGCACAAGGCCAGAAATTTTGGTGGGGAGAGGGTCAGTCTATTAGATCGACCTCAGTATGCAACTGGTGCTTAATTTATCGAGTCCGAAAGTGTGGAAGGCAAAGTAGACCTCGGCAGAATTTGAGCTCAGAACACAAAGACAGACGAAGAATTTCGCCCAGCGTGCTAACGTTTCTGCTAGCTTGCCACCTGAAATAATTCTTTCTACTATAAGCACAACGCCTGATGTTTTGTGGGGAATAGGACAGTGGATCACATCGACCCCAGTACTCATATGATACTTAATTTAACAACCCCGAAATGATGAAAGGAAAATCAACCTCAGTTGAAATTGAACTCAGAACGTAGCACTACACTACCTATTAGCTAAAGCGGTCTCGTATAAGCGCGATTGTAAACTACTGTCTAAAATATTCTCCAGAAGGCATATATGCAGAGCTCTGAAATTTAAAATTTTATTGTAATGGAAGCCCATTCTGTGTTGCTCTAATCTAAATTTATTTAACAAATTTTTCTGATTTGGTGACCAGAGAAAAAATAAATTTCTCATCACAATTTTGGTTTCCTGTCTTCCTTTTACTAAAACATGTTCGCAGCATTTCGTGACACTTACCTAATCTCTATTTCCCCAATACATTCCAAATTATTTTCTGAGTGCTCTATAAAGAAGGTCACTTGGCCTCATGAGAAAACTCACTTCTGTCAGACCCGCCTGAGAAACTATATCGTGGAAAAAGCACAAACACTATATTCAGAATCTAATGACCTGTGAATGTGGAAGAACTTAAAAGATTGTAATTTTCCTTGTATCGTATTCACAACTCATTAATACTACCTAGAAACACTTGTGTAGAAATACGAATTAAACTATAGCGGAATATGTAACTTGATTCAACCGTCGATTGAATTCCTGCTTTGTAATTAATTGTTTCCTTGTGTAATAATTAAATTTACGTGAGCTCAACGGATAGTTTCACCGTTGCAATAAATATATACAATAAATACGGGTCAATAATTGCAATTGATCAGTTCTGGCATTTCCCTAGCTTTAGTGTATAAAAGTAATATAGTAGTCAGTTACTTTAACTTTATATTATACAAATTGTTTATTACAGAATTGCCTGCTCCCGTCAATGGAATTTGGTGATGGTACGACGTTAAAATCCTGAACATTACTGCTGCCATTGTAGAATATGTACACAGAAAATGTAAGCATGTAATAAAGTATTTAAATGCCTGAGCGTAAACTTTGTGAATCCTCTACCTTTCTTTATCTCCCTTTCTGCTACACCACTGTATTTTTCATAAAAGTTTGTATCACATACACATATCGCATTTTACCTTAATACTTGACTTAATTATACAAACTACAGCACGTATAAGGTCGTATAGTGTAGATTGCAATGGTATATGTCTTTCATATAGGTATGATTATGTAGCCTTTAATGAATGAAGATGCAGTAGATCGAATGATATGAGAATTTGCATGCTTCAGAAGACAAGATATAGTTACATAATTATACTGTAGTTACTCTTCCCTTTTATCTACATAGTTTAAATTATGCGTAACAATTGATGAAGCCCGGCAGAAATGTATCTGTCTGGTGGTTAGTCCTGGACCAAAGATACTCAGATTAATGACTGAAACTGTGCTATAGGAAGAACATGATAAAAGCTAGGAATGTCATGGCATAAAAATAAATAATTGAACGAGACATTAATGTTTACCAGTAATAATTCAATTATTTCATGCCTTTCTTTTTCAAATGAAGTTTTTCGTTTTTTTTTTTACACCGTTTAGAAATTGTGTTTCTTTGAAGTGTTTATCTCTCCGAAACACATTGCTTACAAAACAAAAACAAACCCATCAAATGTCCAGGTTACGAAAGGAACTAAATATAAATGGGGAACAGGAGAGAGGTGTGATGGAGTTGGAGACCTATTAGAAACAGAAAAAGCAAGAAATATCTACGAATGACCATGTTTATACAAATCTTCCGGATAATAAATTTGACATCAGTTATACACAATAGTCATTCAAATATAATTAATATGAGGACATTTTACCCGTACATATATAGGTTCCTAAAGTTGCATAATATTACGGTATGTAATGGTGGCAACACTCAGATAGTTGTATTTTGTTATTTTATATTGATTTGGTTGTATAAGTTGTAAGTCGTTTCTGGTAACTGAATGTGTTCCTTTTTTTTTCTTTCCACCAAAGCACAAACAGCCACCACATACACTATACGGTCTTGACACGAAACTAAGAAATGAAAGACATTTTATGATTGCTCTTCGTGATAACAACCCAGTAGACATTGATAGTTTTAATAAGGTGACTATAATACTTATACGTGCAATTTATAAGACGTTATATCATCAGTTTTACAAAATCTGTAAAATTAGACCAATATATATTACAGAATGTATTTCTCCATTCACGAGAAGAAATGTCTTGTGTTTTTTTCTTGTATTATTTCTTACAAATCTAAAGGATCGATAAAAAATTGTTGTGTTGACAGAAATGTTCATCTCTTCTTCGCATCTCGAAAATGAAAGTTTTGTTAACAGTTAGAATTACAAGACAAAAGAAAAGAAATACATATTTTATACATAGCGTTCAGTTCTTGAAAACCGTATATATTTTAGAGGATCACACTGGTCGAAATTCATTTTTGTTCTATTTCATCTTTGAAAATAAAATTATATTTCAATAACCGAAAAAATACGAAAATGATTTAAAACTGTAATTAGAGCAAAATATTTCTTTTCTTCATAATGTTTAGTTACATTGGAATAATACTACTGAAAATCTCTATTAATAAAATCTAGTTGTGTGAAAATAGAAATATCTAATTAGTTTTAATTTTCTTGTAACTGTATTATGTATCGCGTTAGGGAAATGGTATAAACAAACCACAAATATATTCTATTTCAAAAAAAATCTTGGGGCACTTTTGATAATTAAATATCACTTACATGAGTTTTAGGGTAACCGTTTAGTTTAGTTATCTAAACTATTGGTTTCTTCCTTGCCGATTTAATTGCCTCCAAGTATCTGATTTTTATGATATTTTTCAGAGAAGATATAATTCTTTACCTGGAATTCTTTCTGGTTTGAAACAAATAAGCACCAATATATTAAACTTTATGTAGAATATAAGTAGCAGTCGCAACATATGAATGCTTATTTGCATCTAAATAATGTTACTAATTAACACACGAGACCATACATCCACTGGAAGACATCGGTACGCCGTCAACCATATTAATTTGGCGTAGTGGAAGATCTGGCAATTAGAGTGAGAGAAGTATGCTTGACTACCGGGAATTTGTTTATAGACTCAAGATTCAAAATTGTCCTTGGCGTAAAAAGTAGAAAGAAAATATCACCAACTACTTTATCCAGGAATTACTCGAGAAATTTTAATATACGGAAATCTCCCAAAATATCTATGACATTCCCTCGATGTAAAATTGGGATGAAAATATTTGATAATATTTTCGGTAGAGTGCTGCATAACTATTTTAATTATTCAGATTGGTGCATGGGATCTAATTCATTTGGAGGAATCATTTTCTCTTTGAAGAATTCCGGTATTGGTTTGGTTTCTATGTTGGCAAACTTGGAGAGAAAGGTGAAAGAAGAAAGTGTAAGAAATTAAGGGGTGGAAACACTGAATATACTTTATAGAAGCAAGATTTCGATTCACAAAATCGAGTAATTACTGATTATTTAAGGATATGTGAATCGTAAAAGCCATTTCCATATTGTAACGTATTGTTCTGTATATTCACACGATTAACACTAAATTATACAAAGCAAGATAGAGAAGATCAAACGAAGTTCAAGTTCATCGAACTGTTTAAATAGCAACTAATACTGATGCCTATTATACTTTACACAATTAAATGAGAAAAGCACTGATAGGATGTTTTTGTTTGGAATCAATTTGATGAAAGAGAGGCCCAATCCTAACAGATTTAAGGATATGCGAGGTTTGACCAAAAGTGGTTGTTGCCAGAGTAACGACGCTAAATCACACGGAGTAAAGCCACTTGGTAAAGATTGACTTGGAACACTATTGTGCATGAGCATTAAGTTTTAACGATCTGGCTCACTTCCACTGTTTACATCAGTGGTTAGGAGGGAGGTGTGTAGCGTGTGATCGTCGCATTGACCATGACAGACTATGTTGTCATGGCGAAACCTGCCAAGAGGGATACGCAAAGTTGCAGAAAGTGCACGGAGAGGCGTGTATCAGCTGCACACACGTGTAAGAGTTGTTCAGACGTTTCCAGGATGGCAAAAAAAATGTCGATTTTGACGAACGTTCTGAGACACGCAACCAGAAGAACTGTGAAAAACAACGCAGTTGTGCGTACAACTGTGAGAGAAAATCGTCGACTCACCATTCGTGAGTTATTTGACGATGTGCAGATTAATTACTGTTCAGTCCATTATCACTGAAGATTTGGGTATGAGACGCGTGTCTGCCAAGTTTGTGCCAAGACCGCTTTCATCTGTCCCCAAAAGATAGTCGGGTTTCAGTTGTAAAAGGTCTCCTTCGTGCGTTGAGAACGATGAAAACATTTTGAAAATTGCGTTGGTAAGATTTTCGCAAACTTTGATGCAGATTCTCTCCTCAACTTTCTCGGTCATGGTTAAGGCGATGATCACACGATACACACGTCCATTCCAAGGACTGCTGTAAACAACTAAAGTGAGTTACAACGTTAAAACTGTTTGTGCACGCACAGCAGTGATTCACGTCAATCTGTGCCAAGCGGTTTTACTATCCATGTTCTAGCTTCGTTACTATAGCAGCAGTCCTGATATTATTAATGAACCACGTAAATCTAATAGAAACAGGATAATACACAAATAATTTTAAATCCACAGAATCTAAATGCTAAAACCCGCATAGAGTTAAATGAAGCGCTCATATAACACCATGATATTGCGTTGTTTATTATTTCCTAAATATTATGCTATTACAATAACCGAAATGATAATTGTAAAATCAAATAGGAATGCACCTATATATGTGGTAGAACTAATTAAACGAGTCAACTACTTGAAAGTTACACAAAAGTAGTTCGGAAGTCAGGGAATACCATCCAGTTTTCAAAGATATTTGATAAACTTAAATTTCATCGTTGTGTACATTGTAAATATCTAATATGCATAACTATGAAACTATTTATTAGGAAATATAGTAAAACAATATAGTATGCATTTCAAAGTAATTGAATAGTAGAATCACGTCCAATCAAGAACAGGTGTATTAGAATTATACATATAGGTATCCCTAAATACACACAGATACATGTATAATTTGAGAAACCATTACGTAAAGGCTGCTATGGTGTTGTGTTATCACAACTTCTGTACTAATACAAGAAGTCCCACTCTTATTTAAATTGTTGGTCTGCATACGTATATATTCGGGATAGTATCATTTACGTTCGTTTTCTTTTAGCACTGCCTTTTTATAAGTGGTAATTTTCAATATCTTTGACGTATTATTCAGAGAAAGAAATGAATGTTTCTCTATCATTATATTCTGTTTTTATTCGTTAATTTTTTCTTCACTTTTCACAAGTTTTTCAACTGTCCATAGTCCACAATACAATTGTACTTCACTGTTTTACAATTGTTATTCTAATGAGGAAATGTGAAATTGTACAAGACTCGTTGGCAAAATTTTCGATATACTTAGTAATTTTAAAGATATAACATGAATTATATTTTCCGCACACACAGATACAACATATATTCATCTACGTGTATCTGCGCATGAATACCGAAGTCAATTTCTTCTTTTTCTCTCTTTCTGTACACACACACACACACACACACATACACACACACACAGATGCACATACACCCACACGCACATAAAAACTCGTGCGTACACACACATACGACATTAAACGTGAAGATCGGTAACAAATTTTTCGATAATTTCACTGGCAGTAGCATTTAAAATGTTTACTATTACTGTTCTGTAACTCCTCTATATGTCTTAGTAAATTATTAGAGAGTAAGGTTCGTCACAAATTATTAATAGGTTATGAATAAATTTGGTTTTATTTTGTAACAACGTACAACATTATATAACATTTCCCTCACATACCTGCGCTAAACTGGTGTAAACTAGAATAGAAAACTTATGATACACACATAGAGACGACCAGTTCCTAACACACATACTTGTGCACTTATTCTTACAAAAGAATCACATAATGATGTATACATACATATAACCACCACCATTTACATACACACTCTCTCTCATATACGCACGAACATACACATACATACATACATGCATACATGCATACATACATACATACATACATGCATACATACATACATACATACATACATGAACAAGCATTGCAAATTTATATATTCAGATATGAATACGTGTCTTGAAAATATCTAACTGCCAATTATTGGCAGTCCTGATTCCGAGCAAATTCTTTGATCATTGAAATATTGTGAGACATTTCAAATGTTGAATGGTAACAGCTGTTAAATCAGTCTCTAGTTGCAGGGAACATACACTTATTTCGTAAAATACCATTCATATAATTGCTTTTAAAAATAGATTTTTCTGTCCATTTTATTCTTTATTTCTTCGATAAATTCATTTCACTTTTCAGATATTTCCTTTTAAATAGTCTTCTATTAATTATTTTCTAATGTTTATTTTTTTTTCCACGTTTTTTTTTTTCTACAATTTTATATTTCGCGTAGCCACATGGAAATGCATTTAACGAGGTATTAGCGAATGTGCAGTGATTCGTTTCGGGAAAATAATTAGAGCGACAGAGAAAATGCATCGAGTGTTTTTCGTGCTCCCAAACCCCAAATAAAATCTTATCTAGAGAGACCCAACTTGAATTGTTTTTCGATGTTGTTACTCAAACCATTAACCAATGGTATGCTTTAAAAATCGAATGGTACATTTCCTTCTTCATTAGGTGTCAGGTTATGCCTATTTTACACACTAGTTATCGTTACGTGGAATCATATTCCATATTACACGATTTATAATTGTAGTTCAAAACCTGTCAAGAATTAGCATGTTTTCATCTCATTTTTGGTTTAATGAAACATAATGTCCGTAGGGATCTAAACAGACAAATAGCAAGTAGTAAATACAACTATATAAGAACTAAATAGACGAATAGGGAAGAAACTAGACAAATAGTAAGTGGTAGTAAAAATGAAATACTAAATAGTAAGTAGTTTTAATCTCTGTCCGTTTTGCCCGTATTTAGAATTCTAGTAGACGGAGCGTCGTGTCACTTTCAGTTTAAATCAAATGATGCCAATTTTGCAATCCATCGACTCGGAATCAATATACAACACGCTATAGAGGTAATAGGTTCCATAATTATATACATATTTACCAGTCTTTCTGTTTGTAGTTTACACGAAATTTTGTCACGCTAATTATGCTTATAAAATAAGCGGGCGTAATATGTACTGTGGAATGCGGAGGAGTTTACACATTATGTTCACGAGTAGAATTACTGTTGATCTATTGCAATGTATAATTAATAATTAATATTAATTCTTTTCTTATAAGGCGGGGAGCTGGCGGAATCGTTAGCACGCGGTATTTCGTCCGTCGCTACGTTCTGAGTTCAGTTTCTGCCGAGGTCCACTTTGATTTTCATACTTTCTGGGTCCATAAATTAAGTACTAGTTGCGTACTGGGGTCGATTTAATCCACTGCCTCCCCTGCCCCGAAAATTTCGGGCTTTGTGCCTAGAGAAGAAAAGTATAATTAATAATAATGGTAAAGGCAGTGTGCTAGATCCTTTAGCAAATCGGAGACAATTCGTAGCAGCATTGTTCCGGGTGTTTTACTTTGGAGATCAAATTCCAACGAAAGCAATTTTAACTTTCACCATTTTGGGGGCGATCAAATAAATACTAGTTGTGCAGTGGGATTGAACACTGCATGGTGACACACTAGCTCCTTACTTATTAATCCTGTGTCTCGATTACATATTGCGTAGGTGCCTCCTGTGTCTCGATTATATATTGTGTCGGGTACGTGCTTCAAGGTGCCTACACCAGAATCTTACCTGCAGTGGTCAACATATCTTGCAGAGAGCACCAACAAAACAACGGTTGTATAGGAAAGTACCGACTGTCTCATTGACCATCCAAAATCGGAGATTGAGTTCTCCTGGCCATTGCTGGAGAAGTAAAGAAGAACGTGTGAGCAATGTGTTGCTGTGGAGATCAAATCTTGATATCACGGCGGCTGGGAGACCACGGAAGACGTATATAGGACAGCTTGCAGAAAATGTTGGGTACCAAGTTGAATATCTAAAAACAGTAGAAAATAAAACCTTGGATCGATATGCCCGACTATCGTCAACCCTTAAAAAGTTAGACTTTAAGAAATATATTGGTATTGGTAGTCTTAGATGCAGCGCAACTTGTATCTTTAATAATATTATTAGCGGTCTGTTGTGCAGCAGCTGTAGTAGATTATTTAAAGGAAATTGTATATGTGTGAGTCATTCACAGGGTTATAACAACGTTTGCGCAAAGCATTCTATGAGTTGCTACATGTGTAAACAAAAGTAGTAATTATGGGATGGGGTATTAATTAAAATTGACGCTATTATTGATGATTAAAATACATTCTTATTTCTGCAACAAAACAAGTTAAACTTTTAAGACTTTCAAAAATATTTCCAATTAATTTACTGTCAAATTGTTAGATAAATAGTTTCTCGCTTTTCACAATTCTTTCACCATTGAAAGTACTTTGAACTGAGCGAAAAAAAAATAAATTAAATAGTTACCAAAATTAATTAAAATATTAATGAACAAATGACAGACCAAAATAAAAAAAAAAACAGAAACACGCAATATCATTTCCACGACAAATCTTTATAACAGTCAACTCATTTGAAAACAACAATATTTCTAGGAATAATAATAATAATGATGATGAAGATCGTAATAATAATAATAATAATAATTATTATTATTATTATTATTATTATTATTATTATTATTATAATACATGCAAATGCATTGTTTTAATAGTATTTAGTAAATAGTAACAATGCATCAATGTTTCCAATTATTATTTTCTAAAAGAAATGTTTAAGTTAGTGAAAAAACTAAATCAGGATATGATTATAAACATGACTTGCGGCATACAGACAAAAAACGATCGAATGCATTGATGACTTTCAAACACTAATAAAAGGATTCGAATAATCGTATTTAAAGCCTTCTGAGATAGCGGTGAATATTCTGCTCCTTTTCTGATAAAATAGCTGAGTAAGATACACGAAGACGAATCCTATACTCATGCCTTGCTTACATCCCCAAAATGAAAGAGCACAACATTAAACTCAGCCGAAACAACAACAATTCTCACTAGCTAAGTTGCAGATCAACCGCCGCATCACTTCATCGGTTTGGGAATGTTATATTTGGGAAAGAAGTTAAAATAATAGACAGAGAACACCACTGGAAAAATACGTAAACTAAACTGAGTAGCATATATGTTAGAGCACAACAACCTCCTAAGCAGACCTAGAACAGATATGAATAGCATATGGGAACCGGTATTAATGAAGGATAGGAAGATATTACATTTATAAGCCCTAAAATTCACTCCATAATTGCCCACGAGCATAGGGCGTAGTGTTTATGAACGCGGGCTACTAAACCCAAGATCCCGAGTTCGATTGTAAGCATATCTAACTGAATAATAATAATAATAATAACATCGAAAAATACCTTAGGAATGAGCGATTTCCCCCAAGACACCTGATGAAGGACGGAGGGTATATCAGCAGAAGTTATTTTCAGTTTCAGTATAACTCTAGGGATGTTCTATATTATTCAAAGCCAGCAACGTAAGCTACGACGTCTCGTATACAAATACGTCAAGCGAGAAAACTATGTAACAGATGTATGTTAATATTTCAAGGATAATTGCCCTGTGATGAGCACCTCAGGTAACCCATGTACTAGCTACGAACATATTATTTAAACACTAGCTTTGGCTGTGTAACACTCGTATATAGTAAAATTTTCATATTAAGCACTATTCAAGTAACATGTGTGTAAATACAATTACTGATACAGCAATCGTGTTTCGTTCGACTACAGAGAAAATCTTTCACACTGCTTCTCCAGTGAGACTGAAATTGAATACCTGAAACACATAGAAGACAGATGATAAAAATAAAAGATATATTTATGTGCACATACACACACACACATAAACCCACATACATATACCCACAGACACAAACACGCACATAAATATAATTATATTTTATATACGTACACACACACACACACTCATACATATATATATATATATATACTATATGCAATACACACACACACACATACACACACACACACACACACACACACACACACACACACACACACACACACACACATATATATATATATATATATATATATATATAGGAAAATGAAAATATACGTACATATATATATTGATAGTTGTGTACATAATATATAGATATATATTATATATATATTATATATACCTATATTTATATACATACATTTTTGTTTTTGCGCATATATGAAGAAAGAAAGACGGAGAAAGTTTACGAAGCATTATATAATTTATAAATTAAAACCATGGTAATCTCGTAGTATCCTGTCATTTTCTGTAATTCGGGATACGAATTAATAATCGCTATGTGAAATAACCACATATATCAATTACTAGGTATTACTGGAGTGTTGTAATGCAAAACATTCCACTGGAATTTTTGTTCTCAGCCAATGTTTGTTTTTAATATAATCAATGTTTCTCATGAAATACTTTTTATAACAGTAAAGCATTGACTCAATTACAATAATTAGATTAGCTTTTTTAACGGTAGACAATAAATCTGTTTTTGGCTTGTGTATTGTGCAAACAATTAGATTATAATAACATTTTTCACTAGACTAATATTTGTCGCGTTTTTCACAGTGAACACAGATCTGGATATATACGCCGAGATTCGTTTTGTTCTGTATTTTGTTAATCTGTTGATAGTTCTCTATGTATTTGATGTGAAGTGCTCAGTAATGCCACACAATATACTGGTTGTATCTGACGGCTTTATATATTTGTTTGAATATTGTGTTATTGTTCAATACCGCGCTAATATTTGAAGAACTCCTTATGTTTTCAATCTCCACGCTGTACATTTTCTGGTATGAATGTTTTTTTCTTTAATGTGATGATAAATTCTCTTATTGAAACGTTATTTCAGCCGATTCTTCTTCATGACTAAAATATCACGCTGTTAAGTAGACATCAAATCTTCATTCCAGTCCTCCGAAACATCCAAGAGAATATAATCGATGTATATTCATCTCAGAATATGTCTTCTATAGATTATTTTGGTATACGCTAATGCATAAATAATAGCTGAATGAAAACCTTAGCAACTGCAGTTTCTATTCAAACTTCAAATTTTACACTTTCTACACAAATTGTTCAACCGTTTCTGGGTAATCTCTGCATATTCAGCAGTTATACAATGAATTCCACTTATTACATACACATGGGAGTCACTTGTGTCATGGTTGAGATAAAAATAAAATTCGTTGTCATTGACTTTAACTTTGGACTTTTTCGATAAACGTTTCCAATTCCGTTGGGTTTTCTGATCATGAAAACTATTTTATTTTATTAAATACTGGATACGTTACATTTTTCTAGCCATCGATTCAGCGCCATACTCTGCTTAGATTTTAGCCTTTATTCTATGTCTTTTTCTGTTCCTTTTTTGTCCTCTAAGGTATACAAATCAGATAATTATTGTTTTAAACAATAATTAACTGATTTGTATACCTTAGAACCTTGAAGACCACAGCATAATCAGTATACGTTATTCGAGCTTTGTAGTTATTTCAATTAATTTGAAGTAATCTGCACTTTACATTTTTGAGCTTTAGCTCTTTCTTACTTTATCAAACTGTACGTATTTAGGCATGTATGTTTGTACGTATGTATGTAACTATATATCTATAAATCCATCTATCTCCATACATATATATATACACACACACATAGATACATGGATATTTATATATATATATATATATATATATATATATATATATATATATATATATATATATATATATATATATATATATATATATATATATATATATATATATATATATATATAAATATGTGTATACATTGTATATATGGATGCACGCGCGTCGCACACACACACATACGCACACACACACACACACGCATATGTATATGGATAACTTTGTAATTGCCTGATAGCATTGCTATTAGTATTCGTAAGAAATCTTATCATACTACTTCCGACTCAGCTGAATTATACGAAATTAACTCATTATTATATTTATAACTCTGTCGAAGTTTCTATCTGTTTTAAAATGTTATAACACCGCATGGGACATTTATACCACTGATGTGAATAAATGTTTAATTATTCTTCCTGCATATTTTTCATATGATATATATATTTTTTCTTTTAAAGTATTTCCTATCTATACACTTTATTGATTTATGGTTATTAGGATTATGTTATATTTCTTTCATATGTCGTCATCTAACTTGACAATATGTCTATCATTTTATTTTCACCAGTTGCTGAAAATATGCTTTTTGAAAATTTGTTAGTAGACGTAGAATAATTCCTATGAGTATATAGATCTACAGCTATTTGTCTACTTTCTGTTTTGGAAATAGCAGTCATGCAACTTATTCTGGCTCCGTATGTTTCTTTTTAATTATTATCTAGTTTATATTTGCATTTCAATAAACTTTCATATTGCAATATCTTCTCTTTCGCTTCCTATTTAGGGGCGTGTCTCATGAATGTAGGTAGTATATGTCTCCAGAAAAAAAAAACGATAGTAGTCTGGTTTTATAATTTATCTGGAACAGTTTATCTGGAAGTGTGTTATCCAAATCATAGGAACCATAATCTACTAACATAAAGAAGCAGACTTTCAGTTTATTTTCAAGCATGCAAATGGTAAATGGAAACTGAAAGTAGATATGGTAACAAATAAGATAACAAATAATGCGAAATAGAGTTCAAAACAAATTGAATCACAGCATTCAATATACTGAAATAGATCACAGAGGCAAAACATAGAAAGTTTACTTTTACTTAAACCTATCAGAAGAGACATTTTGTTTTGTATCAGTGCCATTAACTACGGTGTCATCAACATTGCGAACACGATGTAACATTCCTAACAGTGTCTCTCTAAATTCACGATTTTCAGTTGCTCGCGACAACTGCTCCTTACCGAGGTTTGTATCGTTTGAGAGCCGAGCAATGAATGTTTGAGCATGTCTTCCTCTGCTGTGTCTCATCTGAGTTGGTTCCCGCTTATGCATAACTTCCTGTTTACATCTCCAGCAATGGAACATTCTAGTTGTTATCTTGGACAGGTTTCCATATAAACTTTTATTTCGTGGCACGATGCTACTAGTTTATGTCGTGCGTCACTGTATAAATTTCAGTGTATGCACTATCTAATGCCATATCAAGTGCTTGTGCCAGGGTCCATGCACTTGAGCTATACAACGACTCTGACACAATAAATGTTCTGAAAGATGATATTTTGATTTTTTTCCGTGTAGAACCAACTTCCCAAACATTTCCATTCTGTTCATCTCAAACCCGACTTTGATAATGATAATATCACTCCCGTTTTTGGACGATCTTATCTAGCTACCGAAGTATAGAAAATCAATTCCTCCATTTTGTATTCCACCATCCAGTGTGACAAGATTTCCGTCTACTTTGCTTAGTGACATATACTCAGTCTTTGTACCAATTATCTGTAGACCAATTCTACTGGCAGAGAATACAGTTTGATTGTGTTCTGAAGGATGATTACTGATATGTGATAAAAGAAATATGTCATCAGTAAACCGATGTCATATATAACATTTCTGTCTGTGCCTCATCTCCAAACTAACAACTGATTCCACTCTTTCTTCGACTTTAGAGGCCTGAAAATGGACAGCTGTACTAAGATCTTTTCTGGTAATAAAGTTTTAAAACAAATAATTACAGGGCCTTCGGGCTACGTTTCACATTGTGCGTAAAACGAAAAGAAAATAAAGCTTTTTGCAAAATTAAAATTCATGAACTAGATTATGGCTGGAAGATAACAGTTTACACAAAGACGCCGCACTACTCAGCACCCACCAGTATCTGAAGAACTTTCCGGACCATGGTTCACACGTTTGTGGCAATATATTCGCACACGTTTTTAGTGTTGTTGGTAAAATGGTCGCTGCCTCTCTCAACCGCGCCCAACACAATTAGAAGAGCCAGAAATTTGGGCTGATGAACTTGCTTCCAGAGGTATGGCAAGAACTCGAATCCTACTGCCACACATATGGCCTTCCAGCAGCAATCCTCTTCAGACAGGGATTGATATTAACCTTATGCTGCTTTACATAGGCCTCAGAATTGCGCCAAATGTGCTGTTCAAGTCTGTGGCTTGGCATGATCTCATCTTCACTGGCGACATAGCTAATGACCACCTCCGTTTAGGAGAATTTATCTTTGAAAGGGCGTGGAAACTTTAACATTTTCAGGGCGTATTGAGCAACAGACATGTCAGCATTTCAATAGACGGTGCGAATCACAGTTCAAGACAACATGGTTTTCCTGATGGGACATTACATAGATTATAGTAAAAACTACCATTTGATCTGGATGTTGAGATATTAGTCCTGTCAGAATTCCCTTTCATCAGAAAAAAAAACGATCAGCACCGGCTTAGTAGAGTGTCTTGGCTTCTTGAGGAGATTGTTTATTGACGTTAAGTAGTTCTCATGACGTAGGCTGTCAGTGTTTTCCCTTGTACCACCTATCCGAGTTGTAGTCAATTCAACGTTCATATATCTCTTTCTGCTGGACATGGTTTCGTTAATGCGTACGATGTCTCGACATACAACAATTGTTGTACAACAGAACAATTAAGGAATTAAACAAAAGGTTTAATGGGCACAGATTCGACGTCAGGCATAAGAACAGTAGTTCAACAGAACTTGCTGAACATTTCGTTTCAAGCGGCTGCAATTTTGAAGAAGTCTTGAAAGTGCATATTCTCAAAAAAATATTCTGAATCTACCCCACTTTCACTTCTCAGAATGTATGAGGAGAAATATGTTTGCGGGTTATTAACATCACGCCCTGAAGTTATGAATAAAATGACAGGAGAATATCATCAACTTTATACAAAACTGTTTGATCGAAAATTCTTCTTTCTCTCTTTTTCTTTCCTTTTTTTTTTGTCGTCTTTCTTTTTCTATTTTTTTCTTTCTTTCTGCCTGTTATAAAACTTAAAAACTGATGATGTCATTCCGTCAACGTATGGACGCTGGTTACTCTCGTTCATAGTTTACGTTTAAATTTCTGAAATTTTGAATTTTTAATCACCTTTTGTTTTGAACTTGACAAAGACAGACGAGCTGTCGAAATATTGTTCAACGAATGAAGCATCTATACAATCGAATCGCACTCTTCGTCTTGACTATTATTATTATTATTATTATTATTATTATTATCATCATCATCATCATCATCATCATCATCATCATCATCATCATTGTTATTATTATTATTATTATTATTATTATTATTATTATTATTATTATTATTATTATTATTATTATTATTATTATTATATTGAGTGAGAAAGCAATTCATGCCATCAAAGTGAAACTGGTGTTAAATATATGAATCCTTTGACTATCAGTCTGATAAGGGTACACCAGGCACATGGTGTACCAAATTTATAAGATTGGAAGATCATTACATACCTTAAATGTTTATTTTATAAGAAATTCCAGAATTTGAAGATTTCGATAAATTCTCATAGCATAACATTTAAAACTGATTTTATAATATATGTTGCTTTTTAGTAAGTAAATTTTGTAATTATTACCAAGTTTTCCGGTACTAATCTGCGAAGATGCTTTGTTATTATGGAGTTTTAGGCTGAATAAATATATTATAAATGTTGTTCTTATTGCTGTTGTTGTTCTTTTTCTTCTTCTTTTTGTTACAGTTGTTGTTTGTTTTACTAGAGTATTGTCTGTAATGCAGCAATAGAATTATAACTTAGAAAATAAGAAGTCATAAATGAGAAATTTATTGCAGGATTTATGAAATAATAATTTCATTTAAATTAAAACTTGTGCATTGGAACAAAAAAATGATTTACACAGCAAACTAAATCGAGTAATCAATATATTGATTGTGTAACTTTTTGTTATAAATTATATATTTCTGTTAAGTTTTCGTTTTATTACTTCAGTCGTAATAAACAGAATCACCATACCAAGCGCAGAAATGATTTATGGAAAAGTAAATAGTGACAATGTCTTCGGAACTGACACATTATCTCAGTTTTCTTTGTTTTCATCTGTTATCTTACCTGCAGATTTAGATCAAATCCTACTATGTAGATGGTATTTTCTAGAGAAAATTTATTTATTAAAAATGAAGAGTGACGTGCTTCAAATATATGATACGGAATTAAAGCAAGTAATTTAATCCTGGTATATAAACAGCCATGCATGCATACTCAGATACATACGTATATATATATATATATATATATATATATATATATATATATATATATATATATATATATATATGCATGCACACATGCATACGCACACACACACACACACACACACACGCACACAAACACACACATATATATATATACATATCCATACACACGCACGCACTACATATGCCTGTGTATGTGTATATGCAACTGTATGTAGTTTAGAGACTAGATATCTCTATGTTTTGCTTTCTTTTAGAAAAGGATAAAACCTTAAGTTTTGTGTGTCAATGCTTGCACATATATGGATATGGTTAAGTAAAGCTCCTTTAATGTTATTTGTGAACCATCTGATATCGCTGTCTCCAAGTGTGACGACATAATTTATGGCTTGCAAAACTAAAATATTTCTGTCTGAGAAACATTATATAGTCAATTTATAAAGGTAATTTTAAGATAGGTAGTATCAATCAAGTGTTGCTTTTATTTTGATAATTCCTATCATTGCCATCTCAAGACTGTTGCAATGCCAGCGAGTATAGCACATGTAATGATCAGAAAAGAAACTGAAAATTATTTGAGAAGGATTTCTGCCTTACGCGTCATTCAAGCAATGCAAAAGATTGCTTTAAAAAGTTTTTTACACGCGCTGAAATGTTTATTGTCGCTGTGAGATTTCTCCCCTATTCCGAGGTTTTCCTCGTTTTCATTTTTAATATTTTCTAATTTCAATTTGAGTTCTTCTTTTTTTCTTCTCTTCTTGATTCCTTAAACTTTGTAAAGGAAAAACCTAATGTGTTTCTTCTCATGGCCTATCAATGTGTCCAGCAAGTGGCTTCGCCTTAGATGTCGGGAAGACACTCGGCAACAAAACTGAAAGAAGAAAAATGTAATAACAATAATAATAATAATAATAATGATAATAATAATAATATCATAGTAGTAGTATAACTGCTACTACTACTACTACTACTACTACTACTACTACTACTACTACTACTACTACTACTACTACTAATAATAATAATAATAATAATAATAATAGAGCAGGGATAATCGCATGGACAGTAGACGAACTAAACAGCTTACAAAGAATTACAAGGAAGGTGCTAACTATATATGGGTCAACCAAAAAATTACAAAGAAAGACTGTATGCACCAAGAAAATGACGGAGAAGAGGACATATTGGTTGCGAACACAACATTAGAGCAGAAAAAACAATATATCATGGTATGTAAAAAAAATCCACAGAACTACTCTTATTAAAAGTAAGACGGTCAGCGTTGTGTAGGATGAAAGATTGCAAAGATAAAGTACTATACAGGAAATAGAAAGAGAATGAAGGTGGGTAAAGAAAACAATGCATGGTCAATTTCTTAGAGAGGCTGAAGATAAGACAGACAGAAAAAAAGATGGCTGTGGATGACTAAAGGTGATTTAAAACCGCAAACGGAAGTTATAATCTGTGCTGCCCAAGAGCATGCACTAAGAACAAACCAAATAAAATACAGAATAGACAACACAGCAGAACGTGATAAGTGCAGAATCTGTGAACAAAACGGCGAAACCATATGGCATATTACCAAGACACACCACGACAATATAGCCAGGCCTGTCCATTGGACACTTTGCAACAAGTATGGCCTTGACAGAGCAAAACAATTGGTACGGTCACAACCTGAAGGAATCGACGAAAATAGCAATGCAAAGATCCTATGGGATTTTATGATTCAGTGCTACCATGAGAGAGAGAATAGGAAGCCGGACGTAGTCTTCATTGAAAAAGAAAGCAAACTATATTGGATCATAGATATAGAATGCCCAGATGACAGGGTATGCATAAAGGAAGAAAGAAAAGTCGAGAGATATGAGAGGTTAGCTTGGGAAGTTAAGCAGTTGTCGTCGATGAAAAAGCTAGTAGTAGTACCAGTAACTGTGGGAGCCCTGGGAAATGTGAGCTTGTTTGTATTAGTGTTTCGGTGTCTTCGGCTGTTGACTTTCAGAGCACAGAAGAATACGTCCAGTTGCTGTCAAGGCTGGCACTCTTCTTCTTCTTCTTCTTCTTCTTCTTCTTCTTCTTCTTCTTCTACTTCTTCTTCTTCTTCTTCTTCTTCTTCTTCTTCTTCTTATTATTATTATTATTATTATTATTATTATTATTATTATTATTATTATTATTATTATTATTATTATTATTATTATTCGTATTATTATTATTATTATTATTATTATTATTATTATTATTATTATTAATATTATTATTATTTTATGTTTGACTTTTGTTTTGCATTTGTACAAGTTGGATCCAAGTCTCACCCAGAGACCTCAAGAGACAACAAGTTAGAAGTGCATTTAGGTGTTATGCCTAGGGTACCATATATTTGGATTTGTACAGTTTTGTTCAAGTGAATGTTTAAGAAACCATAATAAAATTATGTGTTTGCTTTAAAATTTCAGATCACATAGACAGTATTTTACGTAGGATATGGGCAGTTCCCATGAGCACTATCTTTTGAACTTCAGCCATTTTGGGGTTTCCTGGTATCTGAGCTAGGTAGTAATCAGCCCGTTTCGCTGTCATTCCCAGGGCACCTATGACAATAGGTATTGTTTTCGTCTTCAGATTCCACATTTTGCTAATTTCTATTTCAAGATCTTTATATTTGCTCAGTTTTTGGTAGGTCTTGACAGATACGTTTATATCGATTGGGACATTCATATCAATGAGGAGGCATGATTTTTGTCCGAAGTCTTTCAGTATGATGTCTGGCCTATTTGCGTCTATCTTTCTGTCAGTTTGAATGGTGAAGTTCCGGAGGAGTGCAATGTGATCATTTTCAAGTACTGGGGGTGGTTTGTGTTCCCACCAGTTTTTATCATGGGGCAAGTCCAGGTTTTTGCATATTACCCAGTGAATATATTGTGCAGCTCTATCATGCCTGCTGAGATACTCTGTAGGCGCAAGCAGACTACACGTGGAGACAACATGATCGATGGTCTCATTTTGTTGTTGGCATATACGACATAATGGGGAGCTGCCGTTCTTTAATATGTTGGCCTGGTAGTTCTTTGTAGGTAGGCATTGCTCTTGGGCTGCTATCATAAACCCCTCTGTTTCTGATTTCAAGCCAGAGGCCATTAACCATTGGTGGGTAAGGGCTTTGTCAATATCTGCATTATTCACTCTCTTTGGGTATTTGCCATTGAGAGGTTTTCCATGCCATTTTTCAGTCATAATATCTAAGGCAGCAATTTTTGCACGGGTGTTCAAGCGCTTAGCTTTTTTCTGCAGGTGTTTCTAGTTCGTCTAATTCTTGAATTTGTTGCAATTGGAATCCACTTAGATAGTCCTTTGCCTGTTTTGTTACTGAGTAAGATGCTTTCTTGCTTTCATATTTTAAGACAAGTTTTAGCATCCAGTCCTCAGAGGTTTTCAGATAGGTGTCTAGGCCAATTGTGGCTACCTTCATTGATAATGCCAGCTGTAGAAGTCCTCGGCCTCCCTCTTTTCTTGGTAGATAAAGACGTTCTATATCTGCCTTAGGGTGGTGCATTCTATGCATTGTCAACAGTTTTCGTATTTTTCTGTCAACATTACATATTTCAGTAATTGACCAGTTAACGATATTGAAACTGTAAGTCACGACTGGTATGGCTAGAGCATTGATCGCTTCGATCCTGTTTCTCGCGTTCAGCTCTGTCTTCAGTATTGCTCTCACCCTGCGATAACATTCTCTTCTGATCCTTTCCCTCATCACTGAGTGCTTGATATTGTCCCCTTCAATTACCCCTAGGTATTTGTAGCTCTCCGCTGGTTCTAACTCTTTTATGACATTTTGCTGGTCAAGGTTCACATTAGATGTATTTGTCATTTTTCCTTTGATAAAGGTACCTTTTGGACATTTATCAAGGCCAAATTGCATCCTGATGTTATCACTGAATTGTTTACCAATCGCTAGTAGGCCTTTGAATTGTTGGTTATTCTTTGCAAAGAGCTTTAAATCATCCATGTAAATGAGATGATTTATATTTTTATCAAATATTTTATAACCATACTGTGCATCATTGAGCAATTTCGAGAGCGGTATTAGGGCTAGACAGAAGAGGAGTGGTGATAGTGAGTCACCCTGGAAAATGCCACATGAAATTCTTACATCTCCAGCATTTAGAGAGTCATTGTCATTGTTCAACATCAGTGTGGTTCTCCATGATCTCATACTTACAGATAAAAAGTTTTGCAGAGTAGGAGCTATTTTATACATTTCCAGACATTTCCTAATCCAGCTATGTGGTAGGCTATCAAAGGCCTTTTTATAGTCTATCCAGGCTATTGACAAGTTTTGTGTCGGTTGTGACAATCTTCTAAGATCATCCCTTTTGCTCATTAGGGAATATGCTACTTTCTATTAAAAAAACTATAGGTGTACTCGGTTAGGACAGATGTTAGCGTCTTATACATTGTTGTTAAGCAGGTTATGGGGTGATAATTTTTTGGTTCGTTTGTTTCCTCATTTTTTGGAAGCAGGAATGTTAAACCATTAACTAGCTAAGAGGGCATCAAACTAGGATTTAGCAAAACATCGTTGTAAAGTTTTGTTAGCAGTTCATGGCTTTCTGGGAAGGCATTCAACCAGAAGTTAGGAATGTTATCCTTTCCTGGAGACTTCCATTTGCTTGACCTCCTAAGAGCAGATCTTATATCTTCAACCTTGTCCCCCTCCCACTTTTGCTCCTCTAAGGAGTCTAGGTCTGTAGATATTCTATCAATCCAAGGGGCCTTTTCATTGTGTGTTTTATCTTCCGCCCAGATTTTATTCCAAAATTCTTGCACTTCTTCTTTTGATGGGACAGACTTTATTGTTACTGGTATTTTCCCTATCTTCCTGTAGAAATTTTTGGGGTTATTTTTGAACATGTTATTATCTCGGAAGAATCTAACACGCTTTTCATATGGTAGAAGGCTGTAAGAACGTCTTTATTATCTTCCCTAGACCATTTTTCATTCTTTTTCTTCTGGTTATTTGATGACGAGCATGGTTGACCATCTGTTGGAATATTCCGGTTGTGGGGTACTTCCAGCTCCTGTGTGTCGGGAAGATTTGAACCAGTAGCAGATTTCTCGTCTCGGATCTGGTTCATTATCCGAGTAAGTGGTCCTTTATAATCCGGTCTATGACCATTTCGGTTTGTACTTTGTTATATTATTATTATTATTATTATTATTATTATTATTATTATTATTATTATTATTATTATTGATTTCTTTTCTTCTTTCTTCAATTTTTTTTTCCATTTCTCGCCGAGTGTTTTCCGTACACCTAGGGCAGAGAAACTCGTTGTATGCATTCCCAGTTTACACACGCAAATTCACAGGTAAAATATGTAATTATTATTATTATTGTTCAGTAGTTTTATTTTTATAACCTGCTTTCACTTCACTACCGAGCGCAGCTCTGTGCGCCTTGGTTATGTGCTGTGGTTTGCTGTGGTGCTCTTATGTTTACTGTATTGAAAGTGTTTTGCGTAGAATGTGTGCAGTACCCAGTAGTGCAATTTTCTGTATGTTATATATATTTGTAAGTCCTGGTGTTTTTGTTATGTATTTGTCTGAATATTTTTTTTCTTATACCTAAGGCACCTACTATGATAGGAATTGTTTCTGTTTTTAGATTCCACATTCGAGTTATCTCTATTTCCAGGTCTTTGTATTTTGAAAGTTTTTTCCATTTCTTTTAGAGAAACGTTGTCATCTGCTGGTATTGATACATCAATTAGAAAGCATTTTTTTCTTCATGATCTTTGACAACTATATCTGGTCTATTTGCCTTAATTTCTCTATCTGTGTGTATTGGCATATCCCAGAGTATGGTTGCTTTCTAGTTTTCTGTTACCTTTTCTGGCGTGTGTTTATACCATCTTTTTTCTGTTGTCATTCCATAGTGTTGGCATAGCTTCCAGTGTATATAGGTCCGAGCTCTGTCGTGTCTGTGAATATATTCCTTCTTAGCCAGGACTGGGCAACCAGAGATAATATGATTTATTGTTTCTTGTCCATCTCCACATATTCTACAGTTACTTGTTATATTTCTTTTCATTATGTGTTTTTGGTAATTTCTGGTGGGGAGGCTCTGGTCTTGTGCAGCAATTAAAATCCTTCAGTCTCTGCTTTGAGTCCTGAGTTTCTCAGCCATTGCTGGGATTTTTCTCTGTCTATTTATTTCTCTGCTTTGAGTCCTGAGCTTCTCAGCCATTGCTTCTCTGCTTTGAGTCCTGAGCTTCTCTGCCATTGCTTCTCTGCTTTGAGTCCTGAGCTTCTCAGCCATTGCTATTTTTTATTATTATTATTATTATTATTATTATTATTATCGGCATCGTCGTCATCGTCATTTATCATCATCATCATCATAATCATCATAATCATCATCATCATCATCATCATCATCATCATCATCATCATCATCATTGTCATCATCATCATCATCATCGTCATCATCAATATTGTTATTGTTATAATAAAGACTTCGAAGTTTTTGGTATCTGTAGAACTAGGTGACTGTCAGATCTATAAAGATCGATGCCTTTCGTCATTTCTCAGTCCACTATACTTTTAAGGAAATTTGTAAGAAGATTTACTTAAAATTATTCGTGCATAAAATGGGCGAATAACTCGGTGTTACTTTCAGAAGATATCATTTTGTCAACGATGAATATGATGCCTTGAAGATATCCCAGAACAACATTTCTATGCTCAACCCATTTACTATATTTACTAATTATATTATGAAACACGAGGACAATTTCACTTCAATAAGATCTAATATCAAACCAATGAAGACGCAAGGTGAACTAAGTCAATACAGGGACCATGGACACGTGATGTATCTTCAATCTATGTATTTTACTTAGTAATTTATCTTTTTTAAGTTTTTGTTCCTCATGAATTTCCTGCAGTGTACATATGTTTTAGAATTTGTTTAGCTAACAAACCCTCAATGTTTGAGATTACCGTATATAAAATATATATTGATTTTGTTTTGAGTGTTATTAGAATCCGAGGAATAACATATAACATATGAAATAAATGTGAGGAACTCACGTGAATCAGAAGCCATAGGAATTTCAATATATTTATAATGATGTTCTAAGGGTGTTAGTTCTGCCTCACAGGTGATTTATGCGCTTAAAATATAAAAAGAATATTATTCTGGAGTAGAAGAATAAAACTGTTTAAAAACGAAAGTAATAATGATATGATCTTTCAATTCTGGTAGGATGTCGGGTTATGTCATTGTTGAAAGTATAATTGACGACATGTCAGCTACACATTATTCCCTACATGGTACTTCTTCCAAATATGCCGGCAGAATGACATTCAGGAGAAGTAAAATCAGGTTCTACAATTTTAAAATATTGATGTTATATGATAATAATATTCATGTCAGGATTCTGATGTATGGATTATGATAAATTTAATTCAATATGTTTACCATAGCATTTTATATATTATTCGTATCTTATTTTAATATACCTTAAACCACACAAACACAAACACACACTCATTTATTTATTTGTTTATTTATTTAATTATTTAGAGGATATATTAACCTCGTAAAGGAATGATTGCGTCAAAGGAAACACTGGTTCAATACCTCGTATATTGGGGGAATGAAATTCTCTTAAAACAATAGTTATGTTCAAAGCATATAGCTTACATCCATTTAAAAGAAGAAAACTAAATGGTGATAAGGCAGTTAATAATCAATTATTATTAAAAATTGGTCATTTTCGCTCCTTACAGCCGTTTCAATTAATGCTCAATAATTTAATTACAAATGTGTACATTAAATTTACGTTTAAGTGACATGAGTATAATTTCATCAGAGGAGAAAAAATGTACATTAAGAAGTTATATTTGGGCTTATCAATTTATTTCAGTAGAGTCTGCTATAATGGGTTGATAAGGCCACACCCAAAGGTACATTTTTTCCCTCTCATGAAATTATAGTCATTTCAGATAAATGTAAATTTATTTTTGTACGAGTGTGTAATCAAATTATTGAATATCAACTGAAATGACTGTAAGAATCGAAGATGACCAATTTGTTAATAATAAACAACTATTAACTTCCTTATTTCCATTTTCCATAACAGAGACGTCACATTTTAGCAGATATATTTACCAAAATTACATTAAAACATCTTGAAATACTAAAGAGTAAATGGCTTTGAATAAAATCGCTATTGACTTCAACCATGGCCTCCAGACGATTTCGGAATCTCCTGCAACTTTCCTGGACGGTCCCCTTGTTTAAGTTGCTGAATGCTACCATAATCTTTGCCTTAAGTTGGTTTTACAGTCATGCTTCCACATTCTTTGCCTTCCTTGGTTTTACAATGATTTCCTTTGTCTCTTGCTCAACTACGCCTCACGAATAAGAATCAAGGGATTTGCAGTCTGGGTATTTAGGTGACCAACTGTCAGGGATGATGAGGTCACAGAAATTGTTTGACAGCCATGTCTCTGTTCTCCTGTAGAACCCTGTGACCAGACATACGGTCTTCTGGCAGTCACCTTGTTGACCCAGGACAGCACTACCACCTCCAGGCATTACATGTAGGCCACCATGTTGAGTCTGAGGCCCTTTCTGAAGATGAATGCAGAAACAATGCTGCCATCAATAGTGATCACACTAAACACCACGATGTTAATTCGATCTTTGATTTTTGGAAGGACACGGCAAGCCAACGGTTGTTCTGTATGTTTGCCATCTGATCCTGGGAGACTCTTTTTCTCGTCTTAGAAAAATCAAACCATGTTCTATTAGAGGTGAAATTTTAGTCTGTTCAAATGTTTCTTAGCGCAGTCATTCCCGTTGTCCTTCATGGCTTGGAATGAAAATTGAGCCTTTCTCATTTTGTAGAAGGAATAAAAATGAGAGTATAATTGTAACCTTGCTGTAAACTGTAAATAAAATGTTTCAACTGCATCTTGCTTTTCTTTCTGAGATCAAGGAACTAGACCTACGTGCCCTCAAATTTTATTCTGTTTAGATTTTGGAGAAAAAAGGGTTATCTACCACTGGTACATTAGAGCTTATCTTGTGAAAAAGCGTTGAATATACAAAACATGATGTTAATACGAATAAAATTGTTCACGAGGAGAATGAAATGTGTATTATACAGCGAACGATGAAACGTAGAACTAACGAACATATGTCACCTAAGAATAGAATACGAATACTGACGCAGTAAACAGCTGAGTTAACAGAGAGCAGCTAAAACATATTCCATTGTATTTCTTTTGAATGATTATGCTATAAGTTGAAATCCCCTTGACATTTTCATCATTTTGTGGTCGATAAAATCGTCCCAAACCAAGACATTTGATTGACGAAAATAAAAGCATACCGAAGGGAACGTCTTCTTATAATTACTTTGACCAGTATATTTAAACCATTTCCAGTCTGCCCGAAGCCGGGCCTGGCTCCTTGATTTTATTTAAATATTAGCCAACACACACTCTGCACAATTTGCAGTTACTTGCATCAGACGTTCTCTTTAGAACTACGTCTCCTATTTTGAATCACCTTATAGAGTAACGCAACTGTTCATGGTTGTGCTTTACGTAATACATCGTAATCTAGAATCCTTCTTTTCTGCTGACAAGTGAAGAACAATGAGGGGTGAGAGACTTCGTAATTTAATTTCTGCCGCGGAGAATCATATAGAAGAGTTTCGCAAAAGCACATGAAATTTAGTTAAATTGAAATTGCTCTTATCAAGCGGAGAATAAATTTATACTATAATTCCACTGGATATTTTATTTCCATATTAATTTCCAAATTAGTTTTCCAACTTTTGTTTATTCTCAGACGAAAAAACAACATTCAATTGCAAATGTTAGGAAACTTTAATGAAATTATGTTGATATTTTATTCAACAGCTCCAATGTAATGTATATTAATTCATTTTTTCCCCTTTTTCTCATTAACATTACCAATATTAATCAACTTCCTAAATGATAAAACAAAGATTTATTTTCTATATATTAAATTTCCATTCGTAGAGTCTAAAATTTTGTTACATATATTTTTCATTTCTTTAATTGTTCTCTTGTATCTCCCAGAAGGTCATATTTAGGCGCTGGTCAACTCAGTGGAGTGCCCATCAAATGGCTGCAAGTCCCAAATCAAAACTTTGTTTTCAAGAGAATGAATGTCATAATTACCTGGTCAGACTGAATTTTACATAAATAAAACAAAGGGGAAAATTGTATGAGCTCAACTGCAAAATATCCATACTAATTGATGTAACCACAGTCTGCGAATCATGAGGTGATGTTAGGCAGACTGAATAAGACCGGATTGATATTGATAAACAAAGGCAGTATGCTGTTCCACAGAAGTATTCACAAAATCCGCTTTGGAGTCCGTGAATAATACATGTTCCCTCATTGATTCTGTTTACCATGTGTCCTGCTTAGACACAAAGAACTTGAAAGAAGCTAAAACATAGAGAGGTAGTTAAAGAAGATTTTACTGATTAATGATGGGTTCAAATAAACATATACTGAGTATAAATTAATAAAATGCTGAGCATAGCAACAATCATGAGATATATGAATAACTTCCTGACCTCAATTGAGAAAGCAATGAAATTGCTTGAATACGGTTACGAAATTTTGCAACAAATTGAAGTTCGCGACAGATAACCAAATATCCACCAAGTGACTATAAAATTCGGAATTAGATAACTATCAGCTTTAGAATCTAAAAGGTTTCTGGAAAATTGCATCAAACATTTTCCTTCAAAACTCGTAGGTTTATCAATGTACATGTGACTATATACTAGCTCCGCTATTGTCCGCGATATTCGGAGGAGTTACAGCAAAAACAACAATATTACACACATTACAACAAAAAGAATGCACAGAAGTTCCAAATAGACACGAATGACAAATTAATTGTTAAACGTATGTATATGCATGGAACACGATTTATCTCTTGTAAATTTTCTATATTTAAAATGTATGCGCTGTAAAGTAAAAAATTCGTAGTAGTGCATTTATTGTTACCTACGTAAAATGAAATGTTTGTATGAGCGAGTAATATTGGTTTTAGTGAGATTATAACTAAGAAAGTAGATACTTGTATAAGAATCCTTACATAATGATGCGTTCTGCTGTCATGTATATGTGTGTGTGTGTGTGTTTGTGTGTGTGTGTATGCATGTATGAGTGTTTGTGTGTATGCATGTATGCATATATATGTATGTGCTCAAATATTATACAAATGTCGGATGAGAAATAATGCCGTATGATTATTATATCTCCAGGCATATAATTATGGTTTCCGCCATCAACCGAGTTGAATGCAGATTCTATATTTCGTACACTGAAGGAAAAGCATCAATATTCAACAATATGCAAATGTTGAAATATAAAAAGCGGACATAAAACAAAGATAAAATCAGATGACAAAGGCAGTTCAGCATGGAAAGAAGATAGCTAATATTTATTTCTTTATAGTCTGCGTATATAATTATTATGCATCTCATATAAACAACAGCTAGGCTTTAATGATTTTATGAAGCCTAAAATGTGGTGACAAGTCTCTACTTTATTGTCTGCAGAATATTGTTAACCTAACAGCAATATTTGGAAATCATTAGAACACACCTTTCATTTAGTATAAGGCAATAACTATAATGCAAGTTTGAAACTTAAACTTACTTTTGCGGCACACATGATCACAAACGGCGGCATATACATATGTGTAATATCACTATCACCCTCCCTCGGTATTTACATACACATACAGATACTTTGATTTATGCATACACACATTCATATATACATGTATGTATATATATATATATATATATATATATATATATATATATATATATATATATATATATATATATATATATATATATATATATATATATATATATATATATATGCGTACATATATTTACGTGCATGTAGATATGCGTGCATGCATGCTTATACACATATATGCATATATAAGCAATAATTGTGACAGTTGAGCATATGAAGACAGGTACATCCTCAAAATGTATTTCCCTTTATTTCACAATTCAATAGAGCATATTTTTATGTTTATGACGATCTACACGTGTTTCCATCGCTGGAATTCTGGGCTGTTGCACATAGATCCGGGCAGAAGTTTTTGTGCAACTTCATCCACGGTTTTTCAACCAGCTATGCGCTTCAGGATGTACTGCCATTATTATTGTCAATATACAATACAGATAATATTACCGTCCAGGGAAGTGAACACGGAAGTAACCATCGGAGGATTTCAGAGCTTTCGCGACAACCCGCAATAGTCATAAACCCCTATACTACTGGGTCCGGATAAGCGTGAACTGGAATATAACTGAGAGCTCCTACAGTATTCGTCCAGATAACAAACCCGTCTAAACTCTCTCTCTCTCTCTCTCTCTCTCACACACACACACACACACACACACCCACACACACACACACACACACACACACATATACATATATATATATACTAATACTCTTTTTTTGTTTTTGTTTCATTAAGTTTGAAATAAAACTCTGATTGTAATTCGAAAGCATGAATATATTGTTTGGCCACAAAGTTGTCTCCGAGCTACAAGTAATGCATCATACGTTTACAGGAAGAAAACGAGGTTGTTATCGTAAAGCAATTCTATATTTTGTTAAAGTATTAATTACTTCTTCGTTTGTGTATTTGAATATTCGCTTCATATATAAGACTATGCACACATTACAATCAGGTGCAACATATACCATAGACATTTATTATGAAATCTCTCTTTTGGAAATACAACAGCTAAAGTGAAAGAAACATCGTAGAAGTCTCAGGTTTCCATATTGAGTTTCACCTTATTTAAAAGAACCACCTCTCTCTGATTAGTAGATTCTTTTCTATAGTATACGCGTTCTGATATGATCTTATCGTTTGAAATGTTTTTTGTTTTCATATTAACTTCTTCGTCAACGAACCGGGAGAATTCTCAGCACGAACTTCCGTTCAATGCCGTTGTCCCAAAACTGCATGAAAGGCGTCGGTGAACATGAAAGTATAATTGAAAGCTTTCCTTTTGATATGTGATCAAATAAAATTATCCTTATCGTTTCAATGTCACGCTAATTAGTTGATTAGAAAAAGAACTGAAATATGTTGCAATTGAGACATGCTGATAATTGTAAACCCAACGTTACAGTTTGATGCCATTTATTTATAAGAAAATCCAGATCTTACCGTTGACAAAATCATACAGGCAATACTATCCGTTGTAGTATTTGTAGGATTCTAAGTTACAATTTCAATTCAAGAAACTCACGCAATATTTTAATCAGATATACCGTACAATTAACTTGCACCAAATGATGTGCAGTGGGATTGAATACATAACCATGCGGTAGCGAAGTAAACTTCTTAACTGCAGAATATAGAAAAAAAAACAAGTAATTCGTCTCTTCTTTGCTATTATTTTCAGGGAATTTATGCTCTTTCTTTTCAACATGATAAAAACTGATGTTTACATATTTATTTAGAAGTGCAAGCTTACATATTTCTTTGTTATAGTTTATTTTACATATTGATTAACCTCGGTCATTTTCTAATACAGAGATTTCTAAAACAAATAAACGTTAATCGTAAATTTAATTTGGAAGTTTGCACCATTTTGATTAAAATGTTTATACATTTATTTATTTATTTATTATTATTATTATTATTTTTTACATTTTCGTATATCTTCGTTATTTGGGTCTTGCTGCCAAATAATTAAAAACAATTAAGATATTGAATATAAAATAGTTATTTGTATTGTATCTCTGTTTATTTTTCATTATTCTGCAATTGTTTGTTTTCATAATTTGATGGAAATTAATGTCCACATACTTCGGAACATAAACTGAATGCTAAAGAAAAAAGAATAACAGAAAAACATATTATTTTTCAAATACATTTATCAGTAAACGGATTCATTATCTCTTTGCCCATCTAAATTGGCTATGTGCGTTTCTGAAAATGTGTGTGCTCTATTGTGTACGTGTTTCAGCGTACACAATTTAGTGTATTTTATTCAATATTAACTGTCGGGAATAGCAACATATATGTTAGAATAATATATTTCGCAACACATAAGTACACATTTATACTGTTGTACTTTTCAGATGTCGGTACTTGTAAAGCTAACAGATATAATATTGATGTTTACGAATTTATGTTTCGGTACCTCAAGAAAAGTGTGTTCGCATCAAAAGGATGTGCAGATCAATGGAATTTGTAACCAGTAAAAAGATTTTCAGATTATCATTTTTCAATTCCTAAAATGGATGTAAATAATCGAATGTGTGATAGACTAGTCAAAGCTACTAAATGATTTCATATTTTGGTAGAATAGCAGCAGTTTCGTGGAAGGGGATAAGTTGGTTCCAGCCACCCTAGTGTTCAACTGGTAATTAATTTATCGATCTTGAAGAGAAAAATAAAGCAAATTCAAAAACAACATATTTTTAGGGCATCAATCTAATCGACTGTCCCCCTCCCCAACATTCCAGGGCATAAAAGAATATTTTGTCATCGAGGAGGCGAGCAGGCAGAAACGTTAGCACGCTGGGCGACATGGCTAGCGGTATTTCGTCTGTTTTTACGTTCTGAGTTCACTTTCCACCGAGGTCGACTTTGATTTCATCATTTCATGTACGATAAATTAGGTACCATTTGCGTTGGGGGGGGGGGGGGGTCGATCTAATCAACTGCCTCCCTCAAAAAAACTTTTTCCATCCTTGCGCATAGAGTATAACGGAATATAATTTCGCTACCTTCAATCATTTATCTACTTCACATAATCTTGCATTACTATTTTTCAGTACCAGGTGACAACGTCAATTTCTTAGGGAAGTTACGGCATCTTTTTTCTATTGCCTTTTGCACGATTATTTACACTTTCGTTGGCTATCGTCCAGTTTCCAATCCAAGTTTATTGCCAAAATACTACTCGCGTCTCTCGTCCTGGTACGATGTTTCTTTTAGTATAGTTTTAGTAGAAACATTGTAACGAATGTATAAGTGCTCTCATGTCGTTCTTTTGCTACCACATATCCTACACTATGTTATAATGCAGAATTGTGTACGCTTTCGCAACTACACTTTGCATGCGATTAATAGAAAATTAATATAACATGAGGATCGAAGACATGAGGATTTGATAGTATATTACGTGTATACGTTGGCACTGGTGGAATTAATATGAAACATATATAAGTCAGTCTTCCGCCAAATCCTTTATGCTTTATCGGTGGAGTATTCTTCTGTTGACTTATAACTGGTGACCATGATACATTAACTAAAACGGCATAAAATGGTCTAAGAATTTATGGTGACTAAGCCCTAATTCAAACTCTCCAAACTTCTGCACTCCCGTGCACGATTTTTATCCTCGGATGTAGTTCCGTGCGTGGAATGTACCGATAAAATGACGGAATGACCAGTATTTGCCGAACCTCCTTCATATGTATCTATATGTATCTCGATATGTATATATTTGTGATGAAACTGGAATAGGGTTTATTCTCACGATCTATTGTGTAAACGTATTATGCAACGTTTTGTCAATCAAGCAGCAACTAAATATATATTCTACATACTAGAACACACCTAACAGAAAACATGACTCTGTGGTGCTCACATCTTTTAATCATGTGGGTTTTTAACGGAGCGAAACAGCATCAATCTGAATATTCGCCTATTAAACTTAAACTTTCTAATTTACCTTTAACAACTTTCGTTGATCTGTTTGATAGGAAAAACAATATTTAATATAATACAGTTTTAAAAGTAATTAATAAAAGAAAAAAATCTATTTTCTCTAATATTTATTTATTGTTTACTAAGATAGATGCTTGGGTGATCTGTCGCTTGTTCTGAATAAGTATGATAACCAGATGTGTCATAACCTTTACGTATGCACCCAAGCAGAAACACGTATTCACATTTATTTCATATTACGTATAACAAATCACTATTCACTCAATTGTAATAGAGGTTGTATTGTTATTTTTGGTTCATAATGTTTCAAAGTGTTTGGTTTTTGTTTTCAAATGATTTTTGCTTTTCATTCGATTTGGTAAATATTTAAATCTAAATTGAATCTGAATGATTTTTGGAGATGTTTTTGGTTTAGAATTTCAATATAAAGAATTAAATCTGTCAGCCATAACTTTTATATTTATACATTAATATTTTATGAGACTCGATCCTACAATAAGACACACAACACCCACATAGATATAGAGAAATGGATACATTCATAAATACATACATACATACATACATTCATACACACGTGTGTGTGTATGTGTATATGTGAGAGTGATTGTGTGCGCGAACGCGCATGTGTGTTATGTGTACATGCACATGGACACACACACACACTCAAACGCACGCTGCTGATTCGTATACACACGATCTACGCACAGATTCACCAACATTTGCATATGAATATCTCCCAGAATATTTATGGTATGAATCATACGTATGAGCCACCAAGGGACATCATATAATATCTCTCAATCACCCAGGCTGATATGCAGCAACGTATCTCCCTACTAATTCATTAACACAACGAAAAGAAGGGGTATGTTAAATTCTGAATATCTAATTAAGGAAATATATTTGTTCAGCGCTTGACTTGGTTATGAAGGGCATCGGTTACATCAAAGAAAACGATACTATCAGACATCTTGAATCACAGGTCGGTGACAAATACGTATATTTCTCCATTGCTTTTATTCTATTTTTGATATTGTATTTTAGTTTGAAATCAGAGTTGTTTATTGATTAAAATGAGCCTGTTTACAGAATCGTCAATTTCCTGTGATTAAGCTGGAATAAAATCTAAAAATAAATTATAATAATTGTTTGAAAAATTGTAGGCCAAGGAAATAACTCCACCGAGGGCGATTCACTCTTTCACACACTTGTATATACAAGGGTGTATTCAATTAATTATACCTGTTTCCTGCAATGTTTGATCAATGCAAATATGATCGCAATGCGTCATTAATCGTAAATTCTAAAAGCAGCAGCTACTAAATGAGATCGTTATGGTCATAATACATTGAGCACTAAGTGATGATGAAAAATTTACATTTCATTCTCGCGTTGATTGTTAGAATGTGGATTCAGTCTTTTGGATTGGAAAGCATGTAATATTACGGAACCAATAGATGTGCAATGTTTGTTTTGGCCCTTTCCATTCAGAAACCAAACTCCAATATGGCCTACTAAATTGGTAGGCTCAATTCCCCAATCAGTTTATATCTATCATCTTGCACATCAAACGCGTCTTAGGAAGTTGACGCAGACAAGCATTCAATTCACGTCTGCGATATAGGAATATATTGGTCCCCCACGGCCTCAGTTCTACCATCAACGCATTACTGACACAGTGAATAGCCACGGAAGCTAAATTAATTTCTGTCGATATAATAAAAGTAAAGCATTAGTTGTGAAAGGAAAATATATCTGTGTTGGAACAATGAAATGCGTTTTATTTTATTGGGAGTGGGTAATATTGCATCTTACTTTAAAAGATATTGTTAATAAAGACATCTAATAGAATTGAAGTACAATAATTAATCACTAGAGGTGGACTTAAAAGTCATTTGAAATAAGAAAATATGTGGAGTATTTGTAACAGGATTCGATGCATGTCGTTAGTGTATCATAATAATAACATTTTAAGGGGAAGAAGATATATCAATATACTGGTCATGAAGTTGAATATCATAGTCCAATAGAACGACGATCAGATAAATATTTTTTTTATTACATATAGAGTGCAGAAACAATAGACGTATGTCCGTTCGCTGTACTTGATATGTAATTAATGCTCGAGTCAAAAGGGAAATTACTTTTGGACAAGTTGTTCTGATCATTTGTTTTTTTACTCAGGAGGAAGGTCAGTATTAATGACACATTTTGGAGTTTACTATTTCGATTAGAGGAGGTACGCATCTCCTTTACAGGAATTTTCTACACCAAAATATATATTGATCACGTCTGAAAACATTGCACATATTATGTTATTGCCGTTTGCATTCTTATGATAACCTGTTATTACATGAATTGCTTCTTTCTATGTCTTAATGAATATAAAGATAATGAAAACGATATGGTCATATAGACATTTACATTTTGAGAGCCATGTCTTCAATGCACTATAACTGACATCACACGCAGTAAGGGCTAGGCATTGGTAATGAGCGTTAAACTAACCTTGTTATTACTTCTAATCAGTTGAAATAAAGCAAGAAACATGCCAAAAGCAAGGGATTTTCTAAGATGCATTTATACCGGTTTTCTCTACTTGTAACCGTAGGAATCAATCTGAGTGCCACGTGCTTTTCTGTCAATCCGGTAAACTATAGCATGGACAATAATTTGTCATTACACAGATTTCAATCCTGAACACATTAAATATTCAGCACATTCATTTCTTGTATTGCCCTTGCTTTTGGAAAAGTACTTTGCACTTAAAATGTTCGTAATGAAATAGAAATATACTTTTATTCTCTTTTTCAATCTGTAAAAGGAATTCGTATTCAGAGACTCAGTGCAATCACGTTCACGTTGTGGAATCTCAATCATAGTAATGAATTGAAATGTACGCACATCAAATTTTCATTTTAACATAACCAGGATACGTGAACTCACCTTAGTATAATTTATTTCTGTCTCTTGTGAACTCAATATATTTTGTATTCAGCAAATTTTTCATATAACCGAATATAAATCAATTTACCGGCTAAAAAGATGGATCAAATGGATTTGCACCGCGCGTCTTTGAATAGCCAGCACTACACTAGTAACATAAATCTAACATACAATAAGAGGGGAAATGTACATATTATCTCTTTTCATTTTATTGATTAGCATAGATGCACAAAATATAATAGACATGTTTAATCAACAGAATCGAATTGTGTTCACGACATAATACGAAGATGGTTGACCTCAGAAATATTGTAATGGCAAAGATTTGGTGCAACATCGAAATATTTCGATATCAACATCATTCAAAGTATTATACTTTGGAGAACAATAACCGTTTGTTACAGATTAGTATATATAGTTTAATTAGGGATGTTACTTTCTAATACGCCTGCATCCTGCATTCTATTATAATAAAATACAATGAACATGGGCTTTGAAAATAGAAGTATCCACTGCTCATTTCAGGCGTAGTAAGGCAAGCAGAATGTAACATTCACTCGTGAGTTCCCTTTGTACCAAGAACAGGGAGCACAAAACAATGTAGGACATAACGGCAGAAAATGCATCCATGCTACATTACTCTTCAAAGAGTCGAATGATTATTTCGCAACACGCAACTGACATTAAGATACGATAGACATGCACCCTGGAAGAAAATTTTGTATGAAGAAAAGCGTGTGACCACTATAATTCATACTTTATGAAATGGAATTCTAATGGATAAATTCTGAGGAAAAGTCACCTAATAAAGAATAACTTCTGTGAAAAAATGAACACCGTTCCCAGTTTGTGGTAAAACTGTGATACTTTTGAAATATAATTAAATATGAATTTAGGAAATGTATTGCTCTAATCAAATTTTTGAGCATTTTAAACGAAGATACTAACACATTTCATTGGAATATTAAATCAGAACTAGTTTATGATTTCAAGACAATCATTTGATATTACCTTATATATACAGGCAAATAGAAGATGCAGACATGATAGACAGATGCACGCTCGCATGCAGACACTCTCACACATATATTATTTATTCTGCCAGCTCACCACCTTGATGACAAAATATTCTTTTCTACTCAAGGCACAAGGCCTGAAATTTTGGAGAGGGGCTAGTCGATTAGGTCAACACTAGTGCACAACTGGTACTTCATCTATTGAACTCGGGAGGATGAAAGGCAAGGTCGGCCTCGGAGGAATTTGAAATCAGAATGTAAAAACAGACGAAATACCGCTATGCATTACGCCCGGCATGCTAACATTTCTTACGTCTTTACTGCTCACATGAGGGCTACACACAGAGGGGACAAACAAGAACAGACAAAGGGATTAAGTCAATTATATTGACCCTAGTGCGTAACTGGTATTTTTTTTAATCGACCCCCGAATGGATGAAAGGCATAGTCGACCTCGGCAAAATTTGAACTCAGCACGTAGCGGCAGACGAAATACCGCGAAGCATTTCCCCCAGAGTGCTAACGTTTCTACCAGCTCGCCGCCTTTTCTCACTCATTTATTTGCATATACATTTATATATATTCTTCATTGTTCGTTAGTAAACCAATGTGACATATCTGATGTTCAGTGGCTTCAAACAAATACATAAAACCACGATGATACCAAGACCTGCAATAAGCCATTGCATTGAATTCAGCGCACAATAAAATGGCATCCGATTCTTCCCATTATTTCTTGTATTCTTTTCCATATACTACAGTTTATCGAAATCCTAAAATGATGCGACACACACTCAATGATCGTAAGTGAATAATGAAGAAACAAAATATAATAGGCTCTTGATATCGGGCACTGATTCCTATTTCGATTACCATTTCCGCTAGATTCTCCTTAACATATATATGCTTTTTTTTTTTTTGGCGGTCTTCTATATTTTTACCACCTACGAGAGATTTCCTAGCAGACCTGCAGGAAGAAATCAGTATCAAAATATTTTCCAATTCCAAAAACAATTGAAGCTCAGATATTATTAACACTTCTACATATTTAAACATCAATAGCTATGGAGATATTGATCTTAGAATACAGTGTTAAGAGGCATTGTTTCTTCAAATTCATGTTCTTTGTTTTCTTACTTTTCTTCTTGTTCTCATTCTTTTTCCTCCTCCTCCTCCTCCTCTTCTTCTTCTTCTTCTTCTTCTTTTTCTTCTTCTTCTTCTTCTTCTTCTTCTTCTTCTTCTTCTTCTTCTTCTTCTTCTTCTTCTTCTTCTTCTTCTTCTTCTTCTTCTTATTTTCTTCATCTTCTTCTTCTTCTCTTATTCTTCTTCTCTTCTTCTTCTTCCTCAGCTATTTCTTCTACTTTCTATTACTATTTATTAGTGCCAGTTGTGAAAGCATTATTATTTTTATTGTTGTTGTTATCATCATCATCCTCATCATCCTCATCATAAAGTATACAGAATAAATATAAAAAAATAGAGATTAGTGCCTTGAGTGATTCTCATCTATATAATAACCTGTTCGTTTGCCCGTTATAATTAGTTAGAAAGGGGGAGGTAGTGTGAGTGAGAGGTGGATTGAGAATGAGAGAGGGGGAGTAGTGCAGATAGAAGAGAGGAAGAAGTAGAGACAGGTGATTAATATTAGCACAGTTAAGCCAAACGGTCATGTGGTCAGCTCAAGGCAGAGGCAACGAATGAGAGAAAAAAATCGACGAGAGAAAAAGAGGGAGAGAGAAGTGTTAACGATGTGTAGTGGGATGGGGGAAGGAATATTTATTACGTGGGAAAGGTAGATAGAGTGATGGAGAAAGAAGGTAGTTATGTTAAGCGTGAGAGAGAGAGAAAGAAGAAGACAGTGCGTCAATATTAAAAAGTACTTTTTTTAAATTCAACTTTTATGCATATCTTTAAATGAAATTCAATTGCTGTTTCTAATGGGTTGCGAGATCAGATTAAGGTTTGGTTTTCTCGAGTCATGTCGATTCATAAAGGCCCGTTTCGCGGATTCTATGGCCTATAAGTTCCTCATCTGGACGGGACTCCTGTCTGTCCTAGGATTACTCTCTGGAGTAACGTGAACGGAAGTGTTTTATCTCAAAACAGAACGCATCACCAGTTTCCGGAATCAAAACCACAGTCTTACGTTCATAGTCTAACACCCTTACTACTAAGCTATGCACCTCCACTTGGTCATCATTGCCTCATCATTGTGTGTGCGGTTGTCCCATGACACCTGACAATTGCTACTTCCGGGTCTTTAGCAATGAAAGCATCTGCATCAATTGAAATGTTTGCAACGTTTTATTTATAATTTATAGAAGGAATATAACATTTGATTTCGATAGAATATTTGAAGAGTAAATTAGTGAAAATCTGATAACTTTCTTGTGGTTGGAATATAATTGAGAAAGAAAGATTCTATGAAAGTTATACTTAATTATTGTTGCTGAAAAATATCTCAGAAAATTCTATAAAATTTTGCAAAAGCTTTCAACACCAGCATATATCTCATTGAATCCCTTTACTTGCAGATCACAATAGTATACAGAAAAATACACAGACATATATTATGAAGTATGATGAATAAATAAAAAATTGAACGCGCTTTTAAGGAGATGGGTTTTTCTCATCCTCATCTAGCTCCACAGATTCAGTTTCTAGATAAACAATTAACGAAAAAAAAAAGAACAGAAAAGTTCATCTAAGAATACAATTAAGGATAAAATATATATTTAATAATGCTGGTATAAAGAACATATTCAACAGTTACAACACAAAATGGAAACTGGACATCGACAAACTTACTAGCGTGTTCATGTGTTAGAATCGTGCGTGCACACAAATATAGGTGGGAACATGCGATTGCGCGTTCCTACACCCCCACTCCCACAGATACATGTGATCATGTACATACAAGATAGATAGATAGATAGATAGATAGATAGATAGATAGGTCTAGTGTGCGAGAGGCATACACACGCTATTGTTTAAGTGCATTGTTTCACATACTACACATTGAAGTTTATGATAGTTTGACAGGTTTCTCATTATTCAAAAAAAAAAAAAGGTCCATATATCACTCCCATATATATTTCGCCATTTTTTGTCAAAATGCTTTAATTTTTATCACGGATAATTGGCTGTTTTATCTAGCAAGTCGAATAAGCTCGAATAAGTAATTTTCATGAAGGAAATCTTTGTTGAAGAATCAAGTCATATTTTGTTTAACTGTAGATGAAATGCGCAATCATTAAATTGTTTATATTCCTATCTGTAGTGCATAAAAGAAGACATGTGTAAATGCCTAATGTAGGCATTTAAAATATGAGGCCATTGCGTGCTTTGCTCCGATGCTTCGGTGTTGAAGATGCTATACAGCTAGCTTTATAGGATTTACTATAGACAAGTGCCATGTAATGTGATTCATATAAAAGAGACTGACAGAGTATGTAAAGCCGTACGATGAATTGAATCTATAATTCAAAGCTCTGCACTTGTCATACTGTATCTTGCTGATGCTGCAGGGGAATTATGCAACAAGTGAACATCACTGTGAAGTGTTCTGCCACGTACATTAATTCAAAAGGAGTCATGGTTCCGTTGATCAAAGAAGCAAAATATGACGGATGAAAATTCAGACGTATATCCGTAGCGATTTATCTAGCTATTTAACAATCCCTCTGTTTATCTATCAATGAATCAATCTATCTATCTATCTACACACACACACATATTTATATCTATATTTACATACATGTGTGTATATATATATATATATATATATATATATATATATATATATATATATATATATCTCGTGGTTAAAAAGTGAACAGCAATACAAACTCGCAAAAGAAGAGAAAGAGGGATACCCAGAAACAATAAACGGAATTGTTATGGCAGAGGTCCCTCTACCAGCAGAGTTCAACAGAGACAACGAAGCCAACATCTATGGGGGAATAACAACAGACCCAGATGAAAAATCGCTACTTCAACTACCACCGAAATATGCGATATATCACAAGGTTAACCCCATCCAATGCCTCTCCGAAATCGAAAAGTCGTTCACAAAAATACGTTGGAATTTAAACATGAACAACAAAAACAACAGCAACAACACGAGCGACAACAACAACAACAATAACCGCAGCAACAACACGAATGACAACAACAACAACAGCAACAACACGAATGACAACAACAACAATAACCGCAGCAACAACATGAATGACGACAATCACAACAACAACAATACCAACGATAACCGCAGCAACAACAACATGGATGAAAACAATCACGACAACAACAATACCAACAATAACCACAGCAGCAGCAACAACAACAGCCGTAGCAACAAAAACAACTGCAACCCCATGAACACCAACAGCAACAACAACAACAGCAAAAACGAACACATGAGGACAAGCAATAGAAACAAAAACAATAACAGAGAAAAATCGAATACAACAGCAACAATAACAGGGAGAACGGACACACAGACACAGATAACCATAGGCACAAGAACACAGACAAAGGTAAGGCCATGGGGGTCAAGAGGGAGAATAAAGCTGAATGCAACAGAATTCTTGGACAGGGAGTCAGCAGACCTAAAACAGAAAACACTAGATGGGATGGTAACAATGGCGATGGTGGTGGTGGTGGTGGTGGTGGTGGTAGTGACAGTAACAATAGTAGTAGTGGTAGGAATAACAGGATGAATGGGAGTAGCAATAACGGCAGTAATAGTAGTGGTAGTTACGAAGAAGACAACCCCAGAGGGGCCAACAACAGGAATACTAGCCTCCTTGACACTCAATTCTTCAACATACATGACAAAACTTATGATATGAGCCGGGTATACCCAACAACTTTACCCTTTAACAAAAGAGTCTGCATCCCTAAACATACTCATGACCACATGGAAGCACAGTTCACTATAGCTAGGACAAAACTTAGACAGATTTTAGAATTATACACTAAGAGACAGAGACAGAATAAGACAGAGACCCAACAACTTGGGAATATACCCGCAAGTGGCCTACACAAACTCATGCAGCGCACGAAAAAGGGAGAAGTGGTATGCCTTCCCACAGATAAGTCCGGCAGAATGTCAATAGACAGCCTGCCGAACTATATCCAGGCAATGCAACCTCACATCGCCAATACGAAGGTAACAACCTTACAGGCGCATGAGGAAAGAGAAAAAGTCCTCAATGCCCACATGATGATGTGGACAATTGTCCTTAGACCCCAGAAGCGCACAGCCAACAACTTCCAAGCCTGGAACAATGATATCCCGACGCTGTATGGGCTCCGTAAGGACCACAAAGTAACAACTAATCCTGTAGTGGGACCACCAACAAGACCAGTCTGTGGAGCGAATGTCGCTAGTAACTACAGGATCTCCTACTTCCTCTCAATGATCATACGCCCCGTAATCCAGATGTCACCTGATGTCTGTGACAGCACGGAAGATCTCCTCAGCAGGATCAACGACTGCAACAACACTTGCAACCTGACAGGGTGTATAGTGGGTAGCATGGATGTGGTATCACTATACCCATCTATCGACGTGGATTTTGCAGTGGAAAAGTGCGTGGAAATGATCAACGAGAACGAAGTAGAGTTCCAAAAAGTCAACACAGAAGAACTGGGCCTCCTACTTAGATTGACATATGACGATGCATATCTAGATAGATACGACCTTAGAGATTTCTGCCCTAGTAGACGTCTAAGAGGTAGACCACCCACAATTACCTCTATGGCTAGGAAGACCCCTATAGAGAGATGGAGTGGATGGACCAGAGCCATACGGACCCCCACTAATATCCACCAGGTAAAGAAAATGATCGCACATGCACTAGGAGCTAGTATAAAGGTCACCCTAAAAGGCCACACCTTTAAATTTAACAACAAATTATACGCCCAGGACGAGGGGGCAGCCATCGGGGTTAGTATCGCCGGTGATGTGGCCAATCTTTTCATGGTATGGTGGGACAGAAGGCTTAAGGAACGCCTCACACAGAACTCCATACTCGTGAATGTGTACTCTCGATATGTCGATGATATCAACTTAGTGGTAAAGACACCCCCACAAGAGAGTACCCCTGAAATAGAAATAGAAACTAAGACTATGGAGAGCATCCAGCAAATAGCTAACTCCATCCACCAGAGTATTAGAGTTACGATAGACTACCCTACTAAACACCCTAACCATAGATTACCTGTATTAGATACTGAACTCTGGCTAGAAACTAAGAACAATAAAACCAGAATCCTCCATTCACACTATACAAAACCTATGGCCTCCAAGTACCTGACCCACCGGAACTCGGCTATTGCGGACAATGCCAAATTCAACATATTGATGGCAGACCTCGTCAGAGTAATGCGAAATGTCTCCTGCATGTGCGACCCTACAGAATTAAAGAGACATATACAACATTTCGTCCACCGCATGCAGTTCTCGGGTTACAGCCATAAAGAAAGGATCAGGGTTTACAAAGGAGCTATGAAGAAGTTTGAAACAATCAAACGCAACGATAGGAATGGGATTTGCCCACTCTATAGGAGCAAATCATGGAACACCATAGAAAGAACTAAGAAGAAAATAGGGAAGGCAAGCTCATGGTACAATAGCCACAAGTACCAAAGCGTCATGTTCGTCGACACCACCCCTAGAGGCGAACTGGCGTACCGCTTTAGAAGGGCCCTAGACAAACTTAAGCTAAGAATTAAGGTTGTTGAAAGGCCAGGCAACCCTATCAAATCCCTTATCAGTAGAACATACCCTTTCAGTAGAACCCCCTGCACTGATAGGAACTGTATCGTATGTAGATTTAGCCCACAAACGAACTGCAAAACCAGAAATGTGGTCTATAGTATAAGATGTACAGAGGGACGATGCAGAAATAAGACAACGACATATGTAGGCGAAACAGCAAGGAGTATAGGGGAGCGGGCAAACGAACATTGGAGGGAACTTAAGGAAGGGAAGAACTCATCAGTTCTGTACCAGCACGCTGAGCAAGAACATAGAGGCTCAATCAACAACATAGAAATTAAAATCTTATCTACACATAGCAGTGATGCAGCACTTAGACAAATTACTGAAGCTACACGCATAATAGAAGGGAAACCTAGCCTGAATAGGAAACTAGAATGGAACACTAACACACGCCACTAACAAACCACAGCATGTGACAACATGTTACCCATAAACCAATAATAGGAACAAAGTATAATACAATACATAGATAAACAAATGGAATTAAATACTACATACGTTAACAAAATTTAATTAAACACATTAAAAAAAACACACACACACACACACACACACACACACACACATGAACATATAAATAAATAAAAACTAATACAAACGAACACGTATTAACAGAGAATATAGGTGATACAGACACTCCCCATACACACATGCACTTACAAAAGACACAGACACATTGAAGGACACGTATGCGTAGACACATACAATAGGAATACAAAATACAAAATGGCTGATAGTTAGCAAGGTGAGACACACATAAGAAAGAAGTAAACAAAGGACCACTGATGAGGTCACAGAAGTGTGACGAAAGAACTCTGGCCGAAATAAGATTAAGATTAAGATTAATGTAATATAAAGCTGAAAAAAAAAATTAACACCAAATATACAGTGCGTGTGTTTTTATTGGCTAAACTGGCAATATGACCATCCCCAAGTACAACAAAATATATATATATATATATATATATATATATATATATATATATATATATATATATATATATATATATATATATATATATATATATACACACACGTACACATACAAGCGCTTGCAAATATATATTATATTCGTACACATACATGCGATTCTTGCGGTTCTTTGGTTTGTCACCTTAATTTAGAGTCAGAACGAACGAGACGGGGTGACCTACAGGAGTTTTAGAACTGATAGCGGAAGTGCTAGAAATATTTTACTATACCTGACGAACCATACTTTCCAAAACACACACTCGCACGAGTTTGGTTGGACACACACATGAGCCCCCCCTTCCCTACACACAGACACAAACAAACAAACAAGAACTCACATATAGATATATGGTGAGATAGATAGATGTAGATATAAATATACACGTGTGCTTGTGTGTTCATGTATACATATCTCTCTGTATATATATATGTATGTATGTATGTATGTATGTATGTATGTATGTATGTATGTTTGTATTTATGTATGTATGTATGTATTATGTATGTTTATATATGTATATATGTATATATATATGAATACAGAAAGATATGCATTTCTCTACGTCGTAAGAAAACTGGAGGTATGCTGCATCAGGTATTTGAAAAACGAAGTCGCGTATGAAATGCGTATGGAATTTCATACATCATACTTATGACTACGCGTTGAATGAATGTGTCAACGTATGTCTGCCAGTATGTGCGTGCTTGTGTTTTTGTGTGTGCATTTGTACGCGTACGTGTGTAGTACGAACACACGTTTAGGTTTCAGAAGCTACACATTGAAATTGCTTTGAAATAACAATCCGTTTAAAATATATATATATATATATATATTTTGATAACTGCGAAAGAAATAATTATTTTTTCACTTTAAATAATATCCGTATCCTACTGTTCGTTGCACTATCTCTAGATACACCTACCATTCATTACATTATCTATAGATGAGAATCAGATTTGAAATCATCAGTTGTTATAATTGCATTCGTCGATTCAATCTCCTTGACGCCACATTTTAATAGATAAATCAAACGTTTTCGTATATATCTTATATTTTAAAGCAATCAATATTTCCTGTTGATGTTAAGACCTAAACTTGTTGCCAAGATGTCACTTGTTCACTGATTAGGCTACACAATTAAGAGAGACAAAGAATAATTTAGACATTTTATTATTTTTTAAAACTGATATCATGTTAAAATTATATAACAGACGTCAAGAATTCGTAAATAATTTGAAAGTTCTAAATAAATAAGAGATATTCGAGCTGCGTTAAAATTAATTATATATGACATTTCCAGACGAAAAATATTAATTACTCTGTATGATTTTGTTGTGACTGAATAGTTCATTACACTCTGCTGACGATCACAATGTTGAAGCAGCTAATTCTGCAGCGTGGGTGCCGAAATATCGGTTGTTAAGTATTTCATTTCATATCTATGTCGCTTTTAGTTCGATCCCAGTGTATACCTCCTTTAGTATATTCACACAGACTAATTGAGTTGTGTGGACGTAAACTATGCAGTGGATTGTCTCATATCACTAGCGAATCCAGTGAATTTGTTTTTCCTTGGCGACGTATTTACATGTTGGCTTGAAATTGTTACAATGCCATCAATATCGGAGTGGGGTTGGCGTCGACCCCAGTGCGTGACTGGTACTTGTTTTATCGACGCCGAAAGAATGAAAGGCAAATCGTCCTCGATTGAATTTTAACTCAAAACGTACAGGCAGAAGACATGCGACTAAGAATTTGGCCCGGGGTGCTTTCAATTCTCCCAAATAGTCCTCTGAATATCTTTCTATATCGGTATAGGCATTCATGTTATGAATAGATAGAAATTGCGTCAGCATGTCTCTCTAATATCCAGATAACCTATCATCTTGTCTTTCCTCAACGAAATATGTAATAGTTGGTTTTAAATTTTGGCAGTAAGCCAGAAATTTAGTGTGGGGCGGAGTTTAGTTGATAACACCGAAATTAGCATTCAACTGGGACTTATATAATCCACTGGGAGAGGATGACAGGCAAAATCGACTACGGCAGAATTTGAACGCAGGACATAAAAACAGACGAAATGACGCTAAATATATCTTGCCCGGCGTGCTAATAAAGTGTGTGTATTTTCCTGTCTCTGTTTGTCCTCCACTTCCTCTTCACAATTGACAAACAGTGCTGGTGTGTTTAAGCCCCACTAATTTTGGGTTTCGGAAAAAAATAGCTGAATAGAATAGGCACCAGGCTTTTAAAAATTAAGTACCGGAGTTGAATCACTTCATTTGAATAAAAATTATTGAAGCCTGAAGTCCAGCATGGCTGCAGTCTAATGACTGAATCAAGTTCAAAATATAAAAAAGAATTATAAACATCAACGAGAAAACCAGCATATTCGTTCTCGAGACACGAAATAATTTTCATAATGTTTTTAGCACGATCTTACGCCCAGCCCCTTATAACCCTATTATATACAGATGCTCTGCTTTATTACGTTGAAACATGTAATACAGAAATGTGAAATATTTTTTGTCACTAGCTGCTTTGATCTTTTCATTCAAAAGAGTCAAACATTCACACACGTCAATGAATTGCTTATGACATAGCATGTAATTCGTGACAGTGGCCTTTCATTGGAAATATATAACATTCTGTCGAATGCTTAGCGGCTCGTCGTCCGGTTTTTAGATTCCACTTTGCGTTTCATTCTTTTGTAGTCGATAAATTAAGTACCAATTGAAAAGTGTGGTCGATGTAATGGCCTTGCCCGTCCATATATGTTTATGAACTATATGTAGATATATTTTGACAATCTTCTGAAGTTTGTTTTGCCTAGATTCTCATTTTGCAGATGTGGTATCCATGAAATCTGTCTAAAAATTATGTTCACTTAAACATACCCAAAGTAAGAATTAAAATAGTACTCATATTTTAATAGCGAATTCATCTGTTGAATTCGATCAATGTATATTATCAAGCACATGCAGTTAGAATAGTAACTGACAACATCGCTGATTGCATCTAATAGCGTAGTAGTTCTGGCAGGCAAACGTATATTTCTTTCTCATTTAGTTTTCATTTCCTGATGTACTAACAGCTATACAATCATATAAAACATTGATTGATTATATTCCGATTTTAATTTCTCTATTGTCTCTTTACCAAATGAAATAAAATATCCAACACTATTAAAATTGTTGATTATCCGATTATTTCTGTTGTTTTCGTGTAGCAGGATTTTCCGCTGACTCGACATATAATTCACATATTAAATTCGAAAGAAAGAAAACTACCCCCCTTTCTCCCTCTCAGGGAATCTAGCATCGCGTTGTCTATTAACATATAGAGTAAGCTACTATTGATATTTAACCCTATGTTAACACTCACCAGACAGAAAAAAATGATCAATATTAGACTGGTCCTGAAAATCTATTTATTTCGTGTATTCGAAACTAATTCAGCAAATAGATCCATCATTTGAAGCGTTTGATTGTGTTTTGTAATTAGCTTGGCCTTAATTCCCAACCGATTGGGTTGCCCCTAGATTGGGTTGCACCGTTTCGGTACTTATAGATCTAGTATGTTTTTAAACAAGTGATCCTCAATTTTTCATTTACCGAGGATACTGCTATCGCTGGTGGTTTACCTGTTTCAACAATCCTTCTCATTGATATTGTTTACTTTCAGATTCATTGCTCTATTTCTAGATATTTGCAGGAGATTTCTACCACAGCTTTAATGTTAATGCCCCAGTGTTATTGCATATATGTATGTCTGAATTTATCCGACTTCCTTTGTTAACACTATTTTGTATTAACGTAGCTGGCACTAAACACAGGAATATAGAGGTCTATAATCTGGTAGTTAATATTTCTGTTACGATAGTCTACAACGTGGGATAAAAGACAGATGGGATAACTGACAGGAGTAGTGAAATCAGGTAAAATGACCTTCGCGAGCCAAGCGAGATAGTGTCAAATAATGACGCATTATCTATGAAGCGAGTGACCATGGAAATCCTCAATGGCAGATGTAATTGTGCATCATCGTACTTTTCCAAGATATTCTCATTATGTTAGAGTAACGGAACGCTTCAAAAGAATAATTAAGAGATCAGTTGTATTATGATTATAGCAAAACAATTATATATATATATATATATATATATATATATATATATATATATATATATATATATATATATACAATTTTTCGCTATAATCATAATAGAACTGATACAAAATATAATCATGAGGACATATACATACATATATATATATATATATATATATATATATATATATATATATATATATATATATATATATATATATATATCCTCATAATTATATTTTCGTGACATGCTTTGCTCTAGTTAATAGACAATCGTACAAATTGCAAAGTCCATCGTTTGAGGAAGGATATGAGGTCTTTTAGAAAGGATGTGCCAAGCACATCTATACCTAGTACAATCCACACGAATATACCGATAGAAGACTTCAGAGATATATTCTGAAAAGTGACAAACTTCACGAATTCGAAGTAAGACAAAGGGATCATGCGCATTTTACATACCATGATAACGAGAATATCAATATTCTATACTTTTGTGATAACACATGATATGAGAACAATTAATGGTGATATCCGCCATTGGACAATTAAACATGATTAGAGAAATACGTTTCAGGATTGTTTGTGGAACAAATGACATGTAAATAGGCATTTTGCGCTGTAGAAGAAAAATAGACTTGTTCTCTGAGATTTTAAAGAATAGGAATATTTGGAAGGAGCGCAATAAGATAACTCTTAACGCACGAGAATAAAGAAAGGAAGAAAGGTGAGAACAAAAAACCTGTAAAAAACGAAACAAAACAATTTGAAGTATAGTAATTTGCATTATTAATAAAGTGACATATATTATGATATCAGCGTCGTATCTCACCCGAGAACTGCGTCAACGGTACGCGTATCTGTGGAGTGCTTGAAAGTTAATTTCACGAATAGACTGTTCCGTTGATCGGATCAACTGGAATCCCCGTCGTCGTAAAGACGTAGAGCCACGACATTATGCTAAGGAGTTATCAGTTTTTCGGTATTGATTGGTGATTCAATACAACTACCTCGATAACATAATATGCAACATCGATATGTATGCTGTCAATTTAATGTTATCGAAGATTCTTTTAGAGAGAATATTTTTTTTCTATCATTTTCAAACCATATGGGCTTCATTCACCGGCGGCAGTATTAACATACTCCTAATAATATCAGATTCACCAACAATGCGACGATAACGGACGTCTCTCTGTTGTTGTTCAACTTCTTGAATCAGCGACCAACAATTGTAATACACAAAGAAACCCACATTGTAGACTATGGTAAGAGAAATCCTAATAACCAGATTATAGACTGCTATAATCCTGTGTCACTGAAAGCTACGTTAACATAAAATGGTGCTAACAACGGAAGTCGGAGAATTTCGTGACATACATATGTGCGAATGTAAGGGGATCATGAACGGTAAGGTTACGTAGAAATGTAACGAACTCTAATAGAAAACTAAATAAAGTGGTGCCATTCTTACCTATTGCTACCCCTGTTGATACTTAAGAAAACACAATGCCACACGCACTGTAAAAATCTGTTGAGCGTCCTTTAAATACACACGCTACATTCTACACATATATTATTGTATCGACTAAACAAAACGAGTGTAACTATGAGTGGGAAGGTAATGAATCTCTTTTTATTACAGTGCACCTTCCATCCCAGCTATAGTTTGCACCGGGAGACTATTAGGAACGAAGGGGTTTAACAGCACCGACTGAACATCTTTTCGCTATGATTTTATATAATGATTTAATGAAAATAGTCACAAGTGAACTGACCTATCTTCATTAAAATAATAATTACCTTCTCTGTATTTCTTCTGCCTAAAATAATTTTAAAAAGTGTGTGTTGCTACTGTCTGATTTCACAAATCTCCCATCGCATTAAAACTGGAAACTAGAAACCGATATATTTAGTAGTAACATAAGACATGAGTGGCGGTAATGGCTGTCTTTGGTAAAGAGTCGTCACACAGCAGTGGTGGAGGTGGTGATGGTGGGTGTGATAGATGTAGTCGTTGCCGTGAGATATCATATAGAAATAGATTTCTCATGTATCAAGTATGATAGTAGAACCTATAACAGCTGAACTTCTCACCCCATAGTTTGTAGACGTCTTCATAAGGTTAGCGCTGAGGAAAAGAATTTTAATGGAAATGAATGTGTTGCTTGCTTATGAGATGACAGCTTCATAGTACAGCCATCAATCATCCGTTAAAGATGACTAAAGATCACCAAATTAATAGCCATATCAATTTGAAAATCCAGTTAAGTCCACCATTTACCAACCCCCATTCTACATAATTTAATCGTTACTTTTAAAGACTTACATGGCTATTTGTCGCCATACAACACTTTAAATACATAACTGCGTAGTTAATGTTATTTCGCAATGGCTTATCAGTTAATTATATTTTCGGTATTTTCGTCATGTTTCATATCTTTTCTCTTGGGAATGTTTTTGATGTTTGCTTTCTTCACCACTTTTTTCTTTCGTCAATTTAAAATTACTGTCCTCATCTGTTAAGAAATATAACGGTAAAATTAAATGCACAAAAAACTGTTAGCAAAATTTGAATTGGGCGCAAATGCATATGCACTAATGGTAAAAAAGTAAAGAAAAAAACTTGGATATATTTATCAATATACACATCCCTCTATCTCTCCCCATCTTTATCTATGTATATACATATGTGTATCTTTGTCTGTGTGTGTGTGTGTGTGTGCGTGTGTGTATGTGTGCGTGTGTGTGTGTGTGTGTGTCTTTGTATGTGTGGGTGTACATGTACAAACAGTCACAAATGCAGAAACTTGTGCATGGCATAGATGTCACTGTTATAAAATTGTATGTGTTCGTATGTGTTCGTATATATATAGTCTGCTTCACTCGAAATGATTTACGAGGCAGATTCTGCGGTAAAAATTCAGTAAAATTCTCAATAATTGTGTATTTTAGCGAACATGAGTTCTTTTTTCTGTATATATACCGGTTTCAATACGTACTGCTTCCCTATCGCTACAGAACTGAACAGTATCTCACCGATGTTTTTTGGAACAAGCGAATACCGTTTCGAGTTTCGCATAAAATATAATCAGAAGTACATGTGAATTGTCTTCGACTTATACCTCATGGAACATTACTTTACGGATTCTTGTGCAAAAGAAATATATAATTCGACGTAACTCTCATGTCCTTGTCTTACGAAAATCATTCTCATTACACGCATGGACGATCAACCGACGGACAGTCAATGATGGCGATGTGTAGCTTTCTACACCAGGAAACTGTGATCTCACTTTCCTGATCACATCACCGTTTTTAGAGATGTAGTCACTCCATGTCATGTGGTATATAACATTTCAATTTAGAAACGCCAATCGAAGTCTTCAGTAAATCTCTTGAGAGAATGCAGTCGTTAAACACGTCTTTTCTTCATGAAAGGAAATCAATTTTTACTTCATTTAATAACGTTCTGTGTTTTGGTTTTTTTTCCATATTTTGTTACATAGAATTTGTGTTTTATTTAGTCTGTTGATAGCAATCCGATAGTATAAACCATCTGCAATTATATCTAATTGCGTATCATATTACATTTGTGAAGTCATATATGTATATTGTGACGCGGTTGGTCAATATTATTCCTTCTATCGATTTTTACGGGTCTTTATAGTATAAAATCGTTCACAATATGTTGTACTTTACTTAACTGCAAAATCAATTAAGTGGCTCACGAGTTCAAATGTTGCAAGAGAAAAACGTGGATGTCTCCGTTGAGACCCAGTCACAATTTTGTGACGGTAAATCTGTCTTAGTGAAGTCAATATATACCATTTCACTTCATCTACCATCTCTTAAAACTTTCACACTTACAATGAAGAGATGCAGAACTGTGTTAAGCAGTGTTTTCCATTACATACACGTTCATATAAGAATTGTTGTTCTCAAGGAAGTTAGTTAGTCATCAACTTAACAAAACTTTGTTAACTAAGATCGAAAGATTGGTAACGAGGACGCGTCTTCACTGCATTTTGTGGAGATAGATAGAATACTGTGGAATCGGAAATATGACCTGCGTCTTGGAAATATCTGCAGAGATTATTTAAACTGGACACAATTTCGCATCGGTATTCCTTAAAAAGCTATTACAGATTAATATTCAGGTTTAGTTGTTGATGCGATAATGTTGGAATAAATAACTATTATAAAGCATAAAGCGTTCAGGATGCTTTCTTGAAACTGCCAAGAATGGCAAATGCATGGAATGGGTGAAGAATGAAAAACGTTGTTTGCGCAGTATCTCCGCAGTTCCTTTGGAATAAATTGAGTGATAAATTAAACAGTAATCCTGAGTATTTGTCGAGAAGAATGCCCTGCATTGCGTTTCATACATTTTTATTGACTCAGTTCATCACTTCGGACATATGGTAATTTGTAAGTTTTCATGTCCTCAGGAAAACTTATTTTTCCATTCCTGCCGTGCTTTTTTAATAATGACGATTGTGAGCGCTTCTTCTGAAAGAAATTAGCGGGTTCTTTCTTTCATCTTTGCTTGATTTATCTTTGTATTTCGTTAATGGCTGGTTTTGTTTTGCCCTGTGGAAATTACGCTTGATAATGATATTGAATTGAAGTTTAAAACAGAGACAAACAGCGGACAATTTTGGAAACTAAGAACTCTTTTTAACGAATACAAATAATGTTCCTGAAAAGTAAAGTGAGTTCAGATTCTTGAAAATAAAGGGTCCAAAGATTTTATCTCTTGATCATTGTGTGGTGGCATCAAATTTTCAAAGCCTGGCTCTTACTCATCTGTAATCGATGCCGTATCAGGAGATTGGCATTGATGAGGATATGAATGTCTCTCAGATGAAACCGAAGAGCACTGCTACCCTTTATGGGTACACCCTGGTACTGTCGGTTCGGGAATGAAAATCTACATCCAGGTTTCTCGTAAATTGCACTAGTGTATCTCAATGCATAGACAATATACTCAATCGTTTTTCGTTTTTGTGAATGAGTCTTCTACAATATTTAATATAGAATATGTATAAATAAATATATGTGCAATTGTATATACACATGTGTATGGAGATATATATGTGGGGTTATGATTAGGTGTATATATGTATCTCTATACGAGTGTGTATGTATGTCTATATATATATATATATATATATATATATATATATATATATATATATATATATATGTTGTTGTACTTGGGGATGGTCATATTGCCAGTTTAGCCAATAAAAACACACGCACTGTATATTTGGTGTTAATTTTTTTTTTTTTTTCAGCTTTATATTACATTAATCTTAATCTTAATCTTATTTCGGCCAGAGTTCTTTCGTCACACTTCTGTGACCTCATCAGTGGTCCTTTGTTTCCTTCTTTCTTATGTGTGTCTCACCTTGCTAACTATCAGCCATTTTGTATTTTGTATTCCTATTGTATGTGTCTACGCATGCGTGTCCTTCAATGTGTCTGTGTCTTTTGTAAGTGCATGTGTGTATGGGGAGTGTCTGTATCACCTATATTCTCTGTTAATACGTGTTCATTTGTATTAGTTTTTATTTATTTATATGTTCATGTGTGTGTGTGTGTGTGTTTTTACTTTTTTTTTATTTTTAATGTGTTTAATTAAATTTTGTTAACGTATGTAGTATTTAATTCCATTTGTTTATCTATGTATTGTATTATACTTTGTTCCTATTATTGGTTTATGGGTAACATGTTGTCACATGCTGTGGTTTGTTAGTGGCGTATGTTAGTGTTCCATTCTAGTTTCCTATTCAGGCTAGGTTTCCCTTCTATTATGTGTGTAGCTTCAGTAATTTGTCTAAGTGCTGCATCACTGCTATGTGTAGATAAGATTTTAATTTCTATGTTGTTGATTGAGCCTCTATGTTCTTGCTCAGCGTGCTGGTACAGAACTGATGAGTTCTTCCCTTCCTTAAGTTCCCTCCAATGTTCGTTTGCCCGCTCCCCTATACTCCTTGCTGTTTCGCCTACATATGTCGTTGTCTTATTTCTGCATCGTCCCTCTGTACATCTTATACTATAGACCACATTTCTGGTTTTGCAGTTCGTTTGTGGGCTAAATCTACATACGATACAGTTCCTATCAGTGCAGGGGGTTCTACTGAAAGGGTATGTTCTACTGATAAGGGATTTGATAGGGTTGCCTGGCCTTTCAACAACCTTAATTCTTAGCTTAAGTTTGTCTAGGGCCCTTCTAAAGCGGTACGCCAGTTCGCCTCTAGGGGTGGTGTCGACGAACATGACGCTTTGGTACTTGTGGCTATTGTACCATGAGCTTGCCTTCCCTATTTTCTTCTTAGTTCTTTCTATGGTGTTCCATGATTTGCTCCTATAGAGTGGGCAAATCCCATTCCTATCGTTGCGTTTGATTGTTTCAAACTTCTTCATAGCTCCTTTGTAAACCCTGATCCTTTCTTTATGGCTGTAACCCGAGAACTGCATGCGGTGGACGAAATGTTGTATATGTCTCTTTAATTCTGTAGGGTCGCACATGCAGGAGACATTTCGCATTACTCTGACGAGGTCTGCCATCAATATGTTGAATTTGGCATTGTCCGCAATAGCCGAGTTCCGGTGGGTCAGGTACTTGGAGGCCATAGGTTTTGTATAGTGTGAATGGAGGATTCTGGTTTTATTGTTCTTAGTTTCTAGCCAGAGTTCAGTATCTAATACAGGTAATCTATGGTTAGGGTGTTTAGTAGGGTAGTCTATCGTAACTCTAATACTCTGGTGGATGGAGTTAGCTATTTGCTGGATGCTCTCCATAGTCTTAGTTTCTATTTCTATTTCAGGGGTACTCTCTTGTGGGGGTGTCTTTACCACTAAGTTGATATCATCGACATATCGAGAGTACACATTCACGAGTATGGAGTTCTGTGTCAGGCGTTCCTTAAGCCTTCTGTCCCACCATACCATGAAAAGATTGGCCACATCACCGGCGATACTAACCCCGATGGCTGCCCCCTCGTCCTGGCCGTATAATTTGTTGTTAAATTTAAAGGTGTGGCCTTTTAGGGTGACCTTTATACTAGCTCCTAGTGCATGTGCGATCATTTTCTTTACCTGGTGGATATTAGTGGGGGTCCGTATGGCTCTGGTCCATCCACTCCATCTCTCTATAGGGGTCTTCCTAGCCATAGAGGTAATTGTGGGTGGTCTACCTCTTAGACGTCTACTAGGGCAGAAATCTCTAAGGTCGTATCTATCTAGATATGCATCGTCATATGTCAATCTAAGTAGGAGGCCCAGTTCTTCTGTGTTGACTTTTTGGAACTCTACTTCGCTCTCGTTGATCATTTCCACGCACTTTTCCACTGCAAAATCCACGTCGATAGATGGGTATAGTGATACCACATCCATGCTACCCACTATACACCCTGTCAGGTTGCAAGTGTTGTTGCAGTCGTTGATCCTGCTGAGGAGATCTTCCGTGCTGTCACAGACATCAGGTGACATCTGGATTATGGGGCGTATGATCATTGAGAGGAAGTAGGAGATCCTGTAGTTACAGCGACATTCGCTCCACAGACTGGTCTTGTTGGTGGTCCCACTACAGGATTAGTTGTTACTTTGTGGTCCTTACGGAGCCCATACAGCGTCGGGATATCATTGTTCCAGGCTTGGAAGTTGTTGGCTGTGCGCTTCTGGGGTCTAAGGACAATTGTCCACATCATCACCTTTAAATTTAACAACAAATTATACGGCCAGGACGAGGGGGCAGCCATCGGGGTTAGTATCGCCGGTGATGTGGCCAATCTTTTCATGGTATGGTGGGACAGAAGGCTTAAGGAACGCCTGACACAGAACTCCATACTCGTGAATGTGTACTCTCGATATGTCGATGATATCAACTTAGTGGTAAAGACACCCCCACAAGAGAGTACCCCTGAAATAGAAATAGAAACTAAGACTATGGAGAGCATCCAGCAAATAGCTAACTCCATCCACCAGAGTATTAGAGTTACGATAGACTACCCTACTAAACACCCTAACCATAGATTACCTGTATTAGATACTGAACTCTGGCTAGAAACTAAGAACAATAAAACCAGAATCCTCCATTCACACTATACAAAACCTATGGCCTCCAAGTACCTGACCCACCGGAACTCGGCTATTGCGGACAATGCCAAATTCAACATATTGATGGCAGACCTCGTCAGAGTAATGCGAAATGTCTCCTGCATGTGCGACCCTACAGAATTAAAGAGACATATACAACATTTCGTCCACCGCATGCAGTTCTCGGGTTACAGCCATAAAGAAAGGATCAGGGTTTACAAAGGAGCTATGAAGAAGTTTGAAACAATCAAACGCAACGATAGGAATGGGATTTGCCCACTCTATAGGAGCAAATCATGGAACACCATAGAAAGAACTAAGAAGAAAATAGGGAAGGCAAGCTCATGGTACAATAGCCACAAGTACCAAAGCGTCATGTTCGTCGACACCACCCCTAGAGGCGAACTGGCGTACCGCTTTAGAAGGGCCCTAGACAAACTTAAGCTAAGAATTAAGGTTGTTGAAAGGCCAGGCAACCCTATCAAATCCCTTATCAGTAGAACATACCCTTTCAGTAGAACCCCCTGCACTGATAGGAACTGTATCGTATGTAGATTTAGCCCACAAACGAACTGCAAAACCAGAAATGTGGTCTATAGTATAAGATGTACAGAGGGACGATGCAGAAATAAGACAACGACATATGTAGGCGAAACAGCAAGGAGTATAGGGGAGCGGGCAAACGAACATTGGAGGGAACTTAAGGAAGGGAAGAACTCATCAGTTCTGTACCAGCACGCTGAGCAAGAACATAGAGGCTCAATCAACAACATAGAAATTAAAATCTTATCTACACATAGCAGTGATGCAGCACTTAGACAAATTACTGAAGCTACACACATAATAGAAGGGAAACCTAGCCTGAATAGGAAACTAGAATGGAACACTAACATACGCCACTAACAAACCACAGCATGTGACAACATGTTACCCATAAACCAATAATAGGAACAAAGTATAATACAATACATAGATAAACAAATGGAATTAAATACTACATACGTTAACAAAATTTAATTAAACACATTAAAAATAAAAAAAAAAATAAAAAAACACACACACACACACATGAACATATAAATAAATAAAAACTAATACAAATGAACACGTATTAACAGAGAATATAGGTGATACAGACACTCCCCATACACACATGCACTTACAAAAGACACAGACACATTGAAGGACACGCATGCGTAGACACATACAATAGGAATACAAAATACAAAATGGCTGATAGTTAGCAAGGTGAGACACACATAAGAAAGAAGGAAACAAAGGACCACTGATGAGGTCACAGAAGTGTGACGAAAGAACTCTGGCCGAAATAAGATTAAGATTAAGATTAATGTAATATAAAGCTGAAAAAAAAAAAAAAAATTAACACCAAATATACAGTGCGTGTGTTTTTATTGGCTAAACTGGCAATATGACCATCCCCAAGTACAACAACATCTGTTTCAACATACGATTTCACATAAAAAATCTTGCAAAACAAATATATATATATATATATATATATATATATATACAACAAGAAATAATATTTGCCTCTTTTTGCAGAAACAAAAGGTTTATAGAACTAGAAAAGACGTGCTCAAATGTGCATGAGACAAATATAAAGAAACATTGGTTATTTTATTCGAATATATATTTTTAATGAGTTTAAGAACCATGGTAATATTTTATATGTGATTAAATGTTTGAGGTATAGTGTTATATATGAAGTCGTTAACTGAAATTTAATGTTTGTTCTAAAACCAATGTTTCTTTATGTATATATATATATATATATATATATATATATATATATATATATATATATATATATATATATATATATACATGCTCTTATTAATCGAACCACAGAAGAATTTAAGCATATATTTTGTGCGTGTTTGAGTGTGTACCAGCGTGTGTGTCTGTCTTTGTGTAAGTTTGTGATGTGTGTAGCTGGTTGTGTTTGTGTGTGCGTGTATAATAGAGATAATCTATATTCCCGTTCTTCCTATATCCATTATATTACATAACAGGACAGCGTTCCACATGAAAACAATATTCACATAAAGATGTTCATCAGTTTGCCTATAACGTGACTTAAAAGTACGTACATAATATAGCAAATTAAAAATAACATTGACTTTGAAAATAAATCTATACTAATAGATAGCAGCACATAAATACACATAGAGTAGTGGCACATTGCTTTCTTCATGTATTCCATACACGTCCCAGCAGCAAGATTCCATACTCTCACTGACTTTGGGTTTGCAGGAACTGTATATATATATATATATATATATATATATATATATATATATATATATATATATATATATATATATATATATATATATATATATATATATATATATATATATATATATATATATATATATATATATATATATATATATATCTGCAATTATCTGGCTGGATGTTAATATTCTGTAGTTTAGTACTTCCTGGGAATTTCACAACAAACTCGTACGATGTTCACACAGCTTGTCGTCTATGTGAGTTCAAACCGTACTAAGTGTTGATGTGTACTGATCAGAAAGCTCTTTTCATTGTTCTTTATTGACGTAACCTGTGTCGATACCATTGTTTTTGTAGAAACTTACAGTTATTGCAGGATATCACATCCTCCGACATGAGGTCATTAGTGTCTGTGCGTCCCATATAAATACAATATATCATTAAACTAACTATATTATAAAATGCTTGATTATAAGTATACATTTAAACTTTAAAATTCTCTCCATTTGAACATATTAGCATATTTATCATATTTATTACTTTGTGCAGAACACAGTGATAATTGACTATTATTAAGTAATGTGAGCGTGTGTTTCTAATTATGAAATTTGCTATAAGCAAAAGAGTAAGTTCACGTGAATAGATACATACCCCCACACACACACACATACACACACATACTCACACACAGACAAAAACACACGCACATACACACACGCACGTGTGCCTGCGTGCGCATGCAACAATATATAAGCAGAAAGATAGAAATACACAATGCGTGACACACAAATATATGTCAGTTTCCTGTTTTCTTTGGAAAGAGGAATATAATATCCATGAATAATTAGTTAAGAACTTTCTTTTAGTCGCAACCATTCTGAAAATAAAGATAAAGTAGCTGAAACAAGAGAAACGAATGCGTCAAATACATAATATCAATTACGCGGACTATTTGCGCATAAATTTCATAAAAATTGAAACAAAACACGTCTTTTTCACTCCTGTATAGATATATGTTTGTGTAAATATACATATCCGCTGAATGGTGCACCAGCATGACCGCAGCCACTTGGCTGAAACCCATAAATAAATAAATAAATAAATATATAAATACCATTATTACTCGTATAAGGATTTCATGTATTCAGTATGCGAGTGGAAAGTAAGTTCATTCTAGAAAATGTACAACTATACATGTTTATCATATTTATGAAAATAGCAGGACTTTCTTCTTAGCTAACCTTTCCGTTAAATAGCAAGCTTCGAACAATATTTAAACAGCCAGAGGACATCTTCCAGTAAATATATCTCCCGTAATATTTTCAGGAGATGTCAAAACTTTGCATCGCGATGTTACCATTAATGAGATTTACCATCATATTCAAAGCCAACAGCCAAATATCCAAAATTGTATCCGACTCACTGCCAAACAAAAACTCTTCAGAAACTCGCCTTTATTTGCATAAACATTTCCCATCCACATATCAAATATTAATTCATTGCTTGAATAAACGTTAAATAAATTTAAGTCTTTGCCAAAATGTTTGGCGCTTAATCTGTATATTTGTTGCCGTAAGTACATATAATGTATAATACGTAGAATATATTTTTGAAGTGATGTCATTTGAATGTACGCTAGATTTAATGGAAAGATTATAGGCTGATGCATGCAAAGTAATGCTCTTCCAATAACATGTAACGTAAACTTCTTTCCTAACAATAAATCAACTGCTTTCTTGATGCAGATACGATAGATTCAAATGTCGATCAAGTACAGTACTTTACACACAACTACCGTAGCAGCATGACTAAAGAATTTAGATCCACATATTCTACAAACAGTATCCGAATTCTTTCAAAGTACGTAATGCACACGTAAATATAATTATATGATAATGTATGAAAGCTCGTAGAGCGAGGCTCATACAGGTTTGCTCATAAACCTGCTGTAACATTATTTACACTGGAATAGACAAAACACAATAAAGGTAATTACTAAAGCTTTCAATAAAGTTTATTTTAAAGGTAACTCCTTCAGGAAAAAAGATAAATATCTAAAGATATTTTATGTCATATTTCAGAGTAAACGTAGAGATTGATCGAATATAGAAACTAATGTTTCTCTATCATTTAAGTAAAATATGCAAACATGATAAAGTTTCTTATCAAGGAGTCTTTATTACTGGTAGCATCTGTTTCAGTTTTAAATAGTAAAATGCAAAAACCTACCACTCACAAAAATACACGAACAACACACATACACTCGCAGCCACACGCACATACACAAGCACACACACACACACACGCACACACACACACACACACACACACACACATATATATATATATATATATATATATATATATATATATATATATATATATATATATATATATATATATATATATATATCTTATATATTGTAGCAATCTTATATATTCTAGCCAAAAGTATATCTCTCAGCTTAAATATCAGTTTCCTATTTTGGTGCAAGGCCATCAATTTCAGGGTAAATAGTAAGTCGACAAATGGGTCTTATTTTGTTAAGCCTGAAAGTGAAGACGGTAAAATAGATCTCAGCAGAATTTAAAATCAGAACACAAAAGTAAACGGAATGCCGTTAAGCATTTTCCCGTGCTAAGGTGTTTGTCAGCTCACCATCTATTAACTAGCATAATTCCAGATGTTTTCTTATACACAGACATATATATGACCCATGATAGATTGCTAGCCACTATGCCTTTTTCTGTTTTCTCTCCTTGTATGTTTCTGTGTTCCTTTCTGTCGGAGAGCGTAGACTCGAAACGTAAAAGACTTTGTCACATCCGGAGCCTTAAACTAATACATGTTTTGTTTTTTACACAAACATCTTCGTCTTTTGTGTTTTTTGTAAATTCTCACTATATATATATATATATATATATATATATATATATATATATATATATATGTATAGTTGCAAACTCCAGAGGTGACACTTTCATTTCCCCTTAGCCCTCATGTCACATAGTTGTTAATGTTTATTTGATTTGGGTCACGCCCTTCCAATTGCTATAGGTCCGTAATGCATCTTACGGCTGTGCCTGTCACCTGTATGATCAGGAATTCTACATTGATGAGTAGTGATGACTATGGTAGCGTAGCTGACTGCTTATTGTGATCATTCGTCTTTTTGTTTCCTGTAGCATGTTTTCCTCTTTTACAAACACAGTAAACATACATATATTTCCTATTTCAAAGAAATTCAAACAATAGATATAAGACCGAAGTCAAAAAGATTCTCAAGAATTCAACTTTTCTGGTTGACATTAAGACACACACCACCAATAGGGGCCTTAATTCACACATTTTAGAGCTCCCTGACCTCCATTTTTCAGGACAAAAATCCTTTTAACAGGTTCCATATGACTGGAATTTTGGCATTTGCGCAAAAATATCAGTAGTATGGGATACATGTGTCATGATTAGAATTTTTTTAGGGTGTGTAAAGAGGTAAAGAACCGTTATCTGCAATTTTGATGAAATTCGAATCATAGATATTCCAGTTCATTAAAGAAAATATAACATAAAAGTCGAATTCTTCCATTGTATGTAACACGGGTAACGCCGGGTATCTCTGCTAGTACTTAATATACGAGATTTCAATTGTACCACAGTTTCTACGAAATGCTTCGAGCATAAGTTTGTTTTTCCTTCTCAGTAAAGATAGACCTTTAGAAGGCGACTAGGTGACAAACACAACCTGTAGCTGGACTGAAAAATGCTTTGCAGCATTTATTCCCATTGGTTAACTTCTGACTTCTTCATATTCCACACTCGTCTAATTTCTATTTTATCCTTTGGATTTGATGAAAAATTTCTACTTGAGCAATAAGGTCGATGGGAACGATCTATTCGCATTCCTCAAAATGTTATGCCTTGTAGCTATTTTGGAATGTATTGTGAAAAGCAGCAGATTTCTGTTGGAGTAATTTATCTGTAATATTATTCCTAGGAAAATGTGCTTCTCATTATTCAGTGCAGTGATATATTCACTAGATACCACTTGTTTATTTTCGTTTGGCTCAATTAAATGTATAAATTTCCAGAATGTATGTATGCATGTAAGATATCGCAAATCTAAATACGGATTTCGGCTCGTCCATTACTTTTTTACTAATTCCATTCTGTTGAGCAAATAAACGCACAATATGAAACTATTATGAAATAAGAACATATTACACAATATAAAAATATTACCTCCATATACGTATATATAGTGTGAGCTAGAAGACAAGCCTAAAAGCGCTGGATAATATGATACGGGATGTTTATGATTTCTTTCAGGATTATTTGCTCATACACTCTATGAACCATTTGTACAATAAAAGTAGAGTATTTTCTAGTTATTTGAAAGGAAAAGAGTACATTTATGGTACCATTTTCAACGAGAATTTAAGGAGTTATTGAATATGTTTGCGAAGGAGAAGAGTCATCTTGAATTAATTGAGAAAGATAGTTATATTCCATAATACAGAGATATCAAAAAATGCAGGAGAGTCAGTGAAAACATGAGCTATAAAATAATTGGATACATATCTCGTACAAGGAATAGAATATGATTTAAAAATTAAGACCATACAGAACAGTTAAAATACAATGAAGTTAAAAAATGTCATCGTAGAAGCAGAGGCGATGAATTTCCTGTTGGGTCAATTGAATCGATGTGGCAATATGGAACTGTGGAACAAGAATATATGCATATAGATACAGAGAAAGACTTACACATGCATAAATATATTTAAATACATCTCTCTCTTTCTCTCTCTCTCTCTCATACACACTCCCTCTCTCTCTCTTTCTCTCTATCTCTCTCTCTCTTTCTCTCTCTCTCTCTCTTTCTCTCTCTCTCTTTCTCTGATATATATATATATATATATATATATATATATATATATATATATATATATATATATATATATATATATACAGACATGCAGGAAATAAATAGATACATATAATTTTCAAAATTTCTGATCTAAGCGTCTTAATATATTTACAGCAGTGTAGAATTTACAATGTAATTATTCTTTTTCATTCCAGGTGGCATTATATTAAACATTTGCAAAGGGTAACCATGTCACGCACAAAGAAATTCAGTAGAACTGGCCCATTTTCGAAGAGGTGGTATTATTTGGCAATCTGAGGCTGGACTTATTCAATCAACATATGAACTTAATGTAACAGGTTTGTTGCGCAAAATATATGAAAACGTATCCAACATAAATATATTTTAATGTTATTACTCAGGTGTTCGGTACATCTGGTGCACCTTTTGTGCATCGCAGAGATGGGAAACATTTAAGGCTGAATATCTGGTACCAACCGTAAAACATGGGGGTGGTTTTATCATGGTGTGGGCCTGCATGTCTACCATAGGGACCGGAGAAATGTTTTTATGTCAGGGAAGGATGAATTCAGCTACCTGTGTTTCTATGTTATCGGATGTTTTAGAGCCATCAATTGCTAAATTGCTTCCAGGGATATCGAAAAGCAGTGTTATCTTTCAAGAGGACAGCGCTTCATGTCATACAGCAAAGAATAATCATCGATGTTCTGAGACACAGGGTATTGTTTCCATGGACTGGCCAGCTCAAATTCCCGATCTAAATTCAATCGAATGCCTATGAGGACTCTTGGTGAAGCTATCAGGTACATAACAATTAAAAATAAAGAGGATTTGTTCCAAAAGTTGAGAGAAGAATGGAGTAAAATTGTGCCTAGCACCTGCAAGCATCTAGTTGATTTAACGACTTACCGTATAAAAGCAGTAACTGATTCTAAATGAGGATCGACCAGATATTAAAACTAATGAATATTGTGAAATATACCACATTCTAGCACGTATACGATTTTCATTAACATTGAAATAGCAAAACCACAAAACATTGGGTAGCCCAATACATTTGGCCAACGCTGTATATATGATAGACCGCTGTATTCTAGAAGTTTTTTCCTTCCCTCTCTAGTTTTTGTTGTATCACATTCCTTTCTGTTGAAAAGCGTAGGCTGGTAACATAAGAGACTTTTCCTTTTCCCAGAACATCAAACTAATACACTTGCTTGGTGTACATACACCTGCCTTTGTCTTGTTTTTCTATAAATTTCAACTATACACACACAGACATACAAACATACATACATACAAACACATACAAACACATACACACACATACACACACACATACATACATACATGCATACATACATACATGCATATATATGTATATATATATTAAATATATACTTTATATATATATATATATATATATATATATATATATATATATATATATATATAACACTGTTTGTTTTCACTTGCTGTTATAATAAACAGAATTTTACATTAACCTGAAGTGTGTCTGTATATGTTGTAGTGAACCCGGATATTTCCTGGTTCATTTCCTAACACATGTTACGAAATATGCGTGTGTGTGTGGGGGGTATGTGTGTGTGTTTGTGTGTTCATACAAAGGTACAGATCACAATTTAATATACAAACTTTACCACTTCAAAATTTATATTGAGGAGGTAGACCTCCCCCTTGCCACCTGTTACCTCTCTTTGTCCACTCTCTAAACTCATTCTTATTTTTAAAGCATCCAGAATGGCGGGACCGCTTTGACGCAAGAATCGATAACTTCACAATGTCCTTTGAAAAGGTAATTTAAATAACAAACACTGGTTGAATATCACTACATCCATAAAATATGTATATATTTTTTAAATTTCATTATAAAAATATATTAAGACATTTCTCTTCAACTTTATATGTGTGTGTATATATATATATATATATATATATACATACACGTGTCTCTCTGTGTGTGTCTGACTGTGTGTGTGCATGTAAGTGTGTGGGGTGTTTAATAAATTGCAAAGCTGAAAGTTTAGTACTATTACTTGGCCATGAAGCAATAACAAATTTCTCTGTAGTTTGACTAGAAGTAACTTCCAAATGAATATGCATTTCCATATATTTATTATATTTGATCGTTTACATCTTACATATAAACACAAATGAGTATTTATATAATGCTCAAATAATGTTTCTGCGTTTCTGAATGTAAGCTTATGACAAGGAAACGATGGTGAATGATCTCGCTAAATTTGTTACGCTACATGTGTTCTATATTATTATAGAAATAAAAGAAAATAGAGTGGATAATGAGATAGACATGCCGATGTCAGAATCAAAACACAATGATAAATTAATCTTTGGTGACGATATAATCTTAGATCTTTGAACAAGGAGTGGAAAGTTCAGGCAAGAAGTAACAGTGTGTAAAATGACAAAGTTTCGCATTAATTCTGATTTGCTTCCAGTAAGGTGTTCTGTTTGTCAGTTTATATAATGCTGGACAAAAATACCTAAATCTTCGAATTGACAATTGGTTTGAAATTTACATAACCTGCATTTGATGTTTCATGTCAGAAAATTTTGATTGGTCAATGAATTTTTACGTTAGTGTTCTGTTGTTTTACAGGGCTGGCCATATTTTTATGACTATATGACTAGGTTCTGTGACATGGCTACAAATCCAAGCGAGGTGCTGCGAATCTGGACAACACCTCGCAACAAATTCTTAATATTTGAAACCATTGCCTCACACACGATGTACTAACGAAAAAAGTTACTATACATATAATGTGGCTTCACATTAGGGGAATTTGGATATCCAATCAGCCGTGCTCGATAAACCTCGTCTTATTAACGTTCTTTTACATACGGAATGTATGTGTATTACCAAAAACCTCTAAAGTGTATATGTAGTAAGATTACGTTTTGGGGAAATGTTATGAAACATTTCAATAACAGAAACAAATTATAACCCTTTATTTATAAAATATTATTAAAATTTGCATTTTTTAAAGAAAAATATTTTAATAAAATCAGTTTTATTGCAATTTACTTTACTTATCGAGGAGATAACAATATCGTACATATATTACGTGTAGAGCAAAAGAATATCGCTGTGAAATAAAAACGTTATATATTTTTATTTCATATTTACTTGAGTAGAATTAGCAAAACGCCCGGAAGATAGAATGACATTCATACATGACAATTGTAACCAGGAAAGGTGTTCAGAGTGAGGAAGAAAAGTAACACATATTTCTAAATGGTAAAATGTTAGTTATATCTATATATCACAACTTCAGAATTATTCTCATCATCTTCCTTTAATAAAATGACACCTAACTATGATGTAACGCCATAATTCTATTATATGAATATTGACAGCAGTTAATATAATTCAGTATATGATTCTTTGCAATTAATAATTGCCGAAACCGTTTCTCTGCCTGCTGTGTTATGTGTAGAAAGAACGTTTAAAGCGATGCCACGTGATCAGTTCTTTTGTGAAAATTCTTTACATAATAAAATGATAGATTTACTTCAACACAAAGTATCATAAATCAGAAAAATACGTACTTGAATTGGACCAACATTTCACAAAGTCACATAACACTGTAGGAACTGGAAGGATTTGAATCTCGTAAACGATTATGCTTCAGGACATGTATTAACAGTTCTTTTTTCAGATCATTATGTGTTATCCAACACAAGATGATTTGGCTGTAATCTCCGATCTTTATTCATCACAGTAGGTCAAGTGAATTCTGAAATCCAATGAGTAAATGTTATTTTTATTTCCCTATACGAAATTATGATAGAATGCATTCCAAATACCTATTTTCTAATTAATCAATGCATTTTGTTTATCTTTGAAAAGTTGAGACTGGTATTATTATCTTTAACTCTTCCGAGTGATCTTTACATTATTCATCGCAAATGAAATTTCACTTTGAATTTCCCTGAGAGAAGACAGTATTATTTTCCTCAAATGCTTATGGGCATAACTTTGGGCATTTGAATAACCACTGGTATTAAATTGTACTAAAGTTATTCCGAAATGAATCATACAAATCAATGATATATTAGATGTTATATAAATGCCCAATCCTCTTGTATTATCTCAACATCAAATGAGCTGAAAAAGTAGTTTAAGGAATTCTCAATAGGATTTTAAATTATTAAAGAAAGTTGTTATTAATTTCGTTTAGAAACTTGATCAATATGTTATTATACTTTCCTCCTGAGTTCTAATCATTACCGTTACACTTTACGGCTGTGAAATCTGTTTTAATTGATTATTCCAACACATTCAAAAGCTGATGCCATGCAATAATATGAATTCTTGCGTATAACAGTAAAGTGCATCTGCTAGCATGTAGCAAACGAAAGATATGGTGTAATGCTGACCCGATGTGAAACATATAATCGTTAAGAAAATTAAAATCTAAAATTCTCATATATTTTTTACTGTTCCCCGGATGTTTATCATCTGCAAAAGAAAGTATATACGTGTTTGCACATCATACCAGCCGCGACCTCACTCGTCTCTCAGATTGATGCGGCGCATTTTAATACTGTAATACACAAAAACATCTAGGAATGTTTACCAAATCTTTCCACTCACAACTCTTCACCCAAATGGGCCTGCGTATCAATATTCACACTGAAACTTGATAATCTCATCGACTCTTTCTAACAAAATGCAAAGTACATGATATTTACGGTAGCATTTCTTCCCAATATAGGACGGTGATATTTATTTACGGCACCGTAAATTGTGAGATCAAATACCACAAACAAGAGCCTTACATAAAGAACCTACAGAATATCTTGTTTTACTCTATGCACAAGGCCCAAACTTTTGGGGAGAGGGCTAGTCGATGAGATCGACCACAGTACGCAACTGATATTTAATTTATCGACCCCGAGAAAAGTAATGTCGACCCAGGTGGAATTTGATCTCAGAACGTAAAGACAGACGAAATACCGCTATAAATTTCGCTCGGCGTGCTAACGTTTCTTATTTCTTTATTATTTCTTTATTGCCCACATGGGGCTAAACATAGAGGGGACAAACAAGGAGAGAGAAAAGGATTAAGTCGATTACATCAACACCAGTACGTAACTGGTACTTAATTTATCGACCCCGAAAGGATGCCAATATAACATGGCAGTCTTAGGTTAAGATGAATGTTACTGCAAAACATCATCTCCAGCTGGCTATACGATACCATCTATGTTCTTATACTTTCGAACAAGGAAATCTCCTGAAGCTAAATTACAGCAACATTCGTCCTAACCTAGGACTGCCATGTCATGTTGGCAAATAATC
>NC_142932.1:39729484-39756984 GCF_046866305.1 Octopus bimaculoides
ATCTAAATGCTTTGATATTATGAGAATAATATAGTAAAATTATTTGTGACATTAATCTTATTTCACATTTATAAGCCTTTCGTTTCTTCATTCTCTCTCTCTCTATCTTCACTTCTCTCTCTCTCTCTCTCTCTCTCTCTCTCTCTCTCTCTCTCTCTCTCTCTCTCTCTCTCTCTCTTGTGTGTTAAATTCAGTCTCTCAGTAGTACGTCAGTCGAAAGTAGAATGAAAATGCAAATAGCTGATGGAGCAAATCTCTAAATCTAAATATTAAAAATTTCTTCGCTTGGGATCAGAAGAATAAGTTGGTAAATTGTAAATGTCCAGTTACGGCTGTAATGGTGATTCGAAACCGAAACGCAAGGTAACTGGTTGTACATAGCAAACCCCAGAAATTTCGAGCGATCTGTTTCAGATGCATCCACTCAACGTCAAGCCTTCGCATGATTCTTTTCTTGTACCCTAAAAAAAGCATGTTTTTTAAGGGCCCTGAAATTGCAGTATGCTGAGGCAGATGTCCCACCTGTAGGCAGGAATCTTTGTCATCACGAACAGAGCACATTTGTTGTTAGTTACGTTGGGACAGTCACTAAATACGATATCTTTACGCTTGTCGTAAACTCCAAGCAATATGTCTCTCTGAAGATGTAATTATGGTTCTTGTTATTTGTAAAAGACAAGCACGTTGTGTCACTATTTGCAATAAAAAGAATCTTCTGTTAATTGGGCGCGGGTGTTGTCAGTTACCTCTTCACGCAGGCCAATAAACATATGTTCACCAATCATCAACTCAGACCAGACAAAATAACTACAAATTGAGACCCGGTAAATAAATGGATACCAAAGAACGCTAACCGGATTTTTGAAGTAGCAAACATTTACGTCATTACTTTATGCTGCGGGAAGGGAGGTGGTATTTAACAGTGCGATGAGATCGGTTAATACGATTCGTTCTTCTAATTTTTCCTCGCCGATTCCTATACTAAGAGAAATAGTAACGTATCAGAATATACTGGTTTCAAATTAAACCTAACGTTGCATTACTAATAAAATACGCACAATCACAAACACACACACATTAATCTCCTTTCACTTTCCGTGTAATAGATCCACTGGCAAAATTTTGTTGCCGCGAGCCTATAGGAGGAAACACCAAGTCGAATTTCCACGCAGTGGGACTGAACCTGGAACTATATGACTGGGAAGCAAGCTTCTTACCAGCCAACTACGCCTGCTCCTTTCTGTCGAAACCTAATCAAATTTGTTTTACTGAGTGCCTACTTACATGAAATTACATCAACAAACAGTAACTATCGAAGTGACACGACTCTATAATGAACGGTAACGTAATTCAATTCATTACGTATAAGTCTTATTCACATTTTACATATCCTCTGTTATTCAGTTTGCTCTTTGAATTCATAAGACTTCAAGAGAAGAAGAGCTTGTGTAATTGTGGAGAGGGTAATTGTGCTGACACGTGAAATTAAATATATCTACGCGTGAAATAAGATCTCGAGATTCAGAAATAGATGCCTCTTCTAAAGAAGTCTACCTCTCTATCCAGATATCCATACCATTTGTATGTTTCCCCACGGAAATTATGTTTCTTATAATTCATCGGCTTAAAAAAATAATCTTGGCTGTTCGATGGTGCCCAGTGTAAATTTTTTTTTAATGTATGGGATAATGTGTCTGTCTGACATTATAGCGTAGCTTATGATTTGTATGCCAAGATAAGTACAAGTATATAAATTACTATGATAAATCATGGTCAGGTTTGCATATATTCAAACCTGACCAAGTCCAGAGAATGCTTTATCTAATATCATTTACTGTGTTGGACTCCCCAGTCTTCGATTTATAATTGAAAGTAAGAAAGTTGAAACTGAAATAAATCACAACTCCTGAAGTGTTTTATTTTCAAAGCATACAATCCATAAAATAGTGAATATCAACGAACTGATGAATCATTCAATTGATTTATTTCTCTACTGATTTAAGTTTATGTGCTGTCAATAATATAATGAAAGTTAATAAATAATATCTCAAAGTCTATGACTGAATCAACAGCACCATTAAATAAATATTATACTCATATAAGAATATTAACGACCACAAATGTTTTATCTATAGCACAAATAATATTCACTGTATGTCAACATATATTGGTTCGGGTATCGAGTTACAAGAATATAGTATCATGAGAATGAAAATTATGTTTTCTGATGTTTCTTTGGGACATTATTTCAGTGAAGAATTTAAGTTAAATTCAAATTTATTACACTAAACAAATTGAAAACATGGCACAATATATATTTAAAATAGATTAAATAGCTACGTATTTAAATCGGAGTAACCAGTTAATTTATTACTCATGGCTTATGAAATAAATGTATCTCCTGATAAAATTTGAAATCATATGTTTAAATCAAAATTTCATTTGATTGACAATTTTGTTAAATTATCGAGATAGCATCGCTTAATATTTTGATCCATATAATGATTCATTTTATATTAATATCCATTAAAAAACACGAAATCTAATATCACATTACGTCCTCTCAGTCTTTACGCCGTTGTATCAGTGTTGGTGGAAATATAATTAGTTAAAGACGACTTGCTAAATGGATTCTCTCATAATATCCTATGACACATGATTATTTGAAAGGAGGTCAGAAAGGTTACTTGCTAAAGGATTTATTCAAAGCAGAGTTCAGAGGAGACAATATTTCCTTTAGTTGAACTGGAAACCTCAGGCCAAGATCAACAGAGATTTTTCCAACGACAGTAGTGTAATATCCTGTCATAAATAATGTTGTGCCAATATTTATTACAAGCTGCCAGGCTGGTCAGACTTTATCAGATTCTCAATATATGTTCTTATGATCATCAAACTTTATGATTTGAACAACGTATTCAAAGCCCAGAGATATAATGAAAGACTTCAATAAGATTTTAGAGATGTTTTTCTATTTTATATGTTAATAATTATATAGAACTTATTTGATAAAGATATAGCTAACTTTCACGTAACAGCCAAGTACAAAGTTACATTAATACCATGAATATATTCATTTTTATTATATTCTTTCGGAAAATAACATTAAAAAATTGTATTAGCTAAATATTGCAATGTAATTTGAACAGTATGCGTCAGTATTTAAGTACAATCAGAAACAAGGTCAAAGCCCTAGTATCATTGTTACGAGATAAATCTAAAGTTACATTCTTACCATATGTATTTTAAACTCTTCCTTTCTGGGTTAAGTAACGATTTATAAATTCATTTTCACTTACCTTAGCTATGTTTAACGTTTCCATCGAGACGTAATTCATCATTCTACTTTTCCCTTTTCATAAACATGAATGGGTGTAGTAGTATGTGTGCGTGAGCGTGTGCGAATACGTTTGTCAGTATGTGTTTTAGTTTGTATGCATATATGTGAATGTGTATATATATCTATGTATGGGTGTATACACACACACACACACACACACACACACACACACACACATATATATATATATATATATATATATATATATATATATATATATACATCCATACAGTGGTGGACCCTCCAGGTTGCTAGCTTCCCCGATGGTTAGTGGGCTACTGCACCATTATCATCCATATATGGGGGCCCATGTTAGTATCTAAGACGCCCATCCCCTCAAGTTTGAATATTTTCTATTCATTTCTGGACGAATGCATTAATTATTTCAACCTGGCTGTGTTTGGTGACAGTTGAAAAGAATACTTTTAACAAAAACAAAAACAAAAAAAAGGATTAAATGATAGCATTGTAGTTGCGGGTGCCCCCCTCACCCTTAGTCTCCTGGCAACCAATAATTTACAACCTAATCCGCCACTGCATACATACATGTATGCATGTATGTGTATACGTACATACAACTCAGTCTGAGAGGAGAAAGTGTGTGACTTTCTCGTCGCATAATCAATTGCGCTTTGACACAAAACAGCTTAATATCAGCATTCATATGTTATCCTTCTTGTAATTTGAATGCTGAAAACTACGTCAAGCATCAGCTATCGGTCTCCATCACTTCTTTCCGTATCGGCACTGGATGCATCAAGACAAAAGTATTAAGATGTTGGTCATGGCGTTTACTTCACGTGCTGAGAAAGAAGCACAATGAATATTTTTAGAGTTCGCGTTTTTGGTGCTGAGTGAATCCTGCTCGATCGTTCTTGAAACTTTATTAGAATGATACCATGTGTCTCATGGGAGCAGTATTCATCTGGATGTGGAATTTGTATTGAACTATAATACTTCGTTCACATGCGTAGCTAAATAATTGAAGTATCTTATCTACGCTTGGTCCGTTGCGGTGACTGTAAGCGACATTGTTCCATAAGACATTCCATTACGTATTCATTAACATTACATGTCCAGAAACATATAGACAAGCAGAAGTTCAGATGAAATTTCACCATGAAATACATAAACCACGTTCGTCTTTCCGTCTGCAATGAAGAGGAACGAAAGGTCCCATTCTTTCAAGAAACAATGATATTTATTTCATTCTTTCAGTATTATCCTTCCTCACAACTGAACTCATGCACCACTCACAGCATTAAATTCCCATCATCCTATTGCAGAAATCGATGCCTCTAAATTTCCCCGGGTATTCTTAAAATACTAAAATGCTAATGTTTCTGTATACATTTCGTCCACGTTCTTGCAGTAAATGATTTATAAAAAAAAAACTTTCACGCATATAATGTTGTTACTTGGAAAGTGCATCTATACATTTGATCTTTTTCTATAGCCATCGCATTGCACTCAGCATCAGCAATCGATATACCAACAACTTTATAAATGAAATTTGACCCAGTATAAATTGTACGTAACCACCTTCGTTGCCGCAACTTATAAATTGGTAATGCTTTTATGAACACTTGTAATACGTTCATTGTTGAAGGCAATGATTATCCAAATAATAGATGTTACATGAACAGATATGATGCCAATAAGAGTTATACATATGTAAATATCACACGAGCAATTGTCAGAGCAAAGACACTTAAAAGATACAAGAAGATTCTTAAGTGATGATTCTCCCAGCCAGAATATGCAGTCAACTTGCCTCGAATAATAAAATTGCCTATTAGCTAATGAAATGATATATATTCCTTGAAAATATGTCACGTGTTAACCGAGCTAATGTGACTGGAGGATGCGGACATCATGTGACTGGAGAATGCTGACATCATGTGACTGGAAAATGCGGACATCATGTGACTGGAGCTTGCTGACATCATGTGACTGGATAATTTAGACATCATGTGAAGATTAAACAATGACAGTAACCAGGCAAGCACCTCTAAGTCATATATGGATCTATCGTCAATTCTTTTACTTCTGAGATTCAAAAAGGACTGAAAAAAAATAAATAACCGATGATAGACTTCTAAAATATTTCAGCTGGGTATTTTGCCTTAACAAGTCACACATTGTCATTCCTAAAAATAAGGAGTGTTCAGACAGTCATTATCTTTTCTGCAAATATAAGAAATGCATTTGTATCAAAAAATATAAATAAAAAAAAATTTCGGGAAATTTTCTGTACATTATTTTCTACGTCTCTATTAGATCCACCTGATATATATAATATGTTTATTATAATCATACACGATCGAAATAGAAATCAACAGGAGAAAGAGAGAACAATGCAGAGAGCTACGTTGGACTCGACATGAAATATTTTAAATTTTAAAAATGATTTCATATAAGCTGCATGAGGCATTGTCAGTAATTGGCTGGACGTGGAGAATTTGAATTAAATACTCTGATTGTATAAGATATTTTTTTTTCTTTAAAGCCTAGAGTTTGCTTATTATCTCATGACACAATAGCAATATGAACAACAACACTTTATATATTATATCCATGAATATATGTATATACTTTCCATTATATGTGTGCGTGTGCGCATGTATATACATGTCGATACATACATACATATATATATAGATAAATAAATAGATGTATAGAAGCAATACTTTCAAAAATGATTGCTTAAAATGTTGCATTGTTCCATCGTGAATGTAAAAATCACTGTATAACGACAGAAGACAATTTTATTTTACAGAGAAAAAAAATATTTATTGTGTTCCGAAAGAACTGTTCATTTCTAATCTTTTCAAGGAAATTCTATTAATTTTTCTCATAAATATCTTAGAAAACATCGTGATATTGGCAAATATAAAAGCCTTCACATGTTTATCCTTAACATTCAATGCCCATCCCTAAATTTCTCACGTAGCTTGTATTATATCTTATAGATCCTTAAGATATGTTTACCATCATTCCATACACGTATCTACTTATACTTGTAGGGGATTTCGATCTCCATGCTCCTATGATCTTTGTAATCTAATATCTCAAGTCAGCATTACTGAGGTAGCAAGGCAAATGCTAAGTCGGGTGTGAAACGCATGTGTACGTAATAGGCAACCTTGGGCCTATTACTGTGTTCTATAACGTCCACAATATCACCCTGGGGGATTCCATTCAATTACGTTATATAGAAAGGGTTTAACCTGCTCACAGAATTTTTGTTGTGGGCTGCCATACTTCCAGTAGTGAGAACGTTCAACAATTAGCGCATAATTACAATCAGATTAAGAGAATTATTAAGATTTATGTATATTGCTTGTGAAAATTGCGCAGAAAGAAAAGATGCTGTTGGATCGCTTACATTCTGGCTGTAACCTTGTACTCACATTTTCGACTCTTTAATTACTTTGCTGAATTTAATTTTGAAATCAATCCTGCGGGTTTCATTATTTAATGGCGCTTTCAAATTAGTTCGATAGTAGATGTTTGCGTGAAGAGTGTTGGGTGCTACTGAAGGTATGCGGTCTAACATTTAGTTGCGTAGTAAATTCTTGTTTAGGAGAAGGCTTAAACGGTTGTCGTAATGGAGAGAGATAATGTAGACGTAATCAAGGCAAATCAAATTGATTTCCCTAGAAATAGTCGACAATCCCTTTAATACAATGGGCATATTGACTTGCGCAATGTATCTAAAAATCTGGCTAATTGCTTCACATAAAAATGGGAAGAAAAATGTTGGTATCTACATAAATATCAATCCTTATTTTTATATTGAAATTGGTTACAACTTATTCCAAAAAGACATCGACAACATTTATTGTGAAATACATACCAGACACTACTTTAAATATATATACATATATATATACATGCTAACTATTTCTGTTAAGCATGTTGTTTTACAATTCAGCTTCAATTCGATCTATTATATATTTTTTCCTGTTGGAACCCGCTTATCTGTTCATGACAGATTATTTTCAATTTGTTTGCAGTTATTTTATGTACCATCCTCTCCAGCATGGAACAAAACTTTAGGCAGACTTATAGAATGTATTCAGCTAGCATTACTGGAATTCACTCCTGGAACATTTCAAAATATGCTTTGCAAAGCTAATAACGGATTCTAAATTTGCAGAGACACAGACGGAGAACATGTTGAAAATTTTCAAGAACATTTTGACGTAGTATTTATAAATCTATTTGTTTTGATATGATACTTAAGTAATAAACATAAAATTCTTTCATTTCTGCTTTAATGTGCCCGATCTCATTGAAATAGATTTCTTATTGTGGAACAAATTGAAATTAATGTGAATTGTAGTTAAACTGAAACAGACTGAGTGCATAATTACAATACAATTGAAAAGAAGTTCTTTTATCTGTCCTTTTCTTTCATCACTTATTGTTTCCTTCTTTTTCTCTTTTCCTTTTCCGCTTCTTCCTGTTTAAAAAGAAAACAATTGACAAATTCTAATGTCGCTAGTCACCTGTCCCTCATAGGTGATCCCCCTAAATATATATTATCCCTATCTGCTTTTCTGTCCTATATCCATCCTGCTCCCTCCCTCTCCTCCCCTCTTCCATTCCTTCCTCATTTCTCTTTCATCTCTCCTCTTGTATAAAAGGCAAGAAGCATTTAACAAAATCTACTTTTTTAAATTCTCATGACTGTATGACAGCGGTAATAAAGAATTATCCAAAACTCTGACTACCTCCTTTACCGTAATATATGATTTCAATACGACACCCCCAATCGATTTTCTTATACATATATATATATATATATATATATATATATATATATATATATACGTACATCGGTTTCCGAACACATTTTTCCACAGTATTCCGCATTATAATTGTAGAATTTAAAATTAAAGACAAGAAACTATAAGACATTTTCTGAAGACAAAAGCAACAAGCATTATAAGATCAATAAAGCAACAATCAGGATAGATCGATAATCAGTTCAACAACCTATGAGAGTTCATTGCATGAACTTCGCATATACACAAAAATATATATTAAAAATATGCACCACCTCCATGCTACATCTAGAAAAAGGCCGGCAACTTCCCAGATTTTCTTTCGTGCGGATGCCAATTTATTCTACTTTTATGCGTTTATGTTTTACAAGTGCTTCTTTTCCGATGATTACGCTGCAGAACCATAACCGAACGTTCATTCATAAAAGTCAAGACATGAGAACAGATCAAAGTATTGAACTACGGTCTAACCATATACAGCTGCACATCTAAAATGCAATTCCTCCAAGCAGAGTAATGGTACTTCGTATATATCTAGTGGATTTTCCAGATATTTCCATATCTCCTGTACATGTTATGCTAAATTTCTTTTGGTTGCATTTCATTTCTGAACCAATGCAAAAGAACTACGAAGTCATATTTTGAAATTAAGAACTGTATGCTACATAGAATATGACAGTTTAATTAGAGCCTACTTCTATATGCTCTACCGAGTGTTATTTATGAGATATCATATAATCATATATGATTGAGCTCTTCTCAAAAGTATAAACTCTATAAAATTAACGACCGATTCTATTCCATAACATTTTGCGTGAGAAATCGATTTCTGTCATTTTCCAAGGATTAATATTTTTGAGGCCACATGACAACATCTTTCATAATCATTATTAGAGTTTTGATTATATATACATATATATACATATATATACATATATACATATTTTTTCTCCAATTTCTTTCTCTCCGTGTTTTTCTCCTTGTCTCCGTATTCTTTCTGTTGAAGAGCGTAGCTCGAAACGTAAAAGACTTTCCGTATTCCCGAGCGTCATACTAATACATCCTTTTGTTATTTACACCACCTGTCCTCATCTGTTGTTGTTTTTACGTACGTTCTCCCATATATTATCATGACTTTAATAACGATCACAATAAGATAATAGCATATCGCGATGCTGGACAGCTGAAATCTAGAAGTTTTTTTTTTCATTCTCTCTATTATTTTCTTGTTCCTCTCTTTGAAGAACTTAAGCTCGAACGAAAAAACACTTTTCCATTTTCCTGATCCAAAATGGCTGACGACTAGCATCACACTTGAAACTCAATAGTACCGACCAATATGTATCAAGCCATTTTGGTCTATACATATAAATATATACATATATATGCACACACACATACACACACACATACACACACACACACACACACACACACACACACACACACATATATATATATATATATGTATATATACGTGTGTGTGTGTATTTAGTTATATATATGTGTGTAAACATAATTATATACATAATATATGCATATTTTCATACATATACATGCATGTATACTTCCATGCATAAATGCATCATAATTCTTTATCGTACTACATGCCGTTCTGTACGCTTCCAGGAAACTGGTTGCTCTCATAGTAATTTCATTTTTATCATTTTTTTCCCACACCAAGGAAAATAATTATCTCTGTGAGACAAATATTTCTTCCAAGAGACAGGAACGTTTGTTATGTTTCTGGTATTTATGCAAAATTTTTGGCCGCAGAAAAAGAATGTGCATAAAGAATTTTCATTATCTTTGATGTGCTGCTGTGTGTATACTTCCATCGTCCCATATCGAGTTGGGTGATGATCAAAGGCATCTTTCCTGTGTCCATTCTTTCTGTCTCTCATACAGAGTATATCTACATCTCCAACTTGTAATGTGTTTTAGCAGAAGACAATAGGTTTGTGATTCGCTGTCTGCTGTCTTTATAGCCGCCACGTCTTTGGATCTATGTTTGATTCTTATTGTTGTCCAAATATAAACTTTGATATATATGTCCTTTTATACAGAAAAGAATAGATTCTAACGCACATTTAGAAATATGAAGTATCACAGCTAAAATATAACACAATTTATATATTTATGGTGAAAGTCATCAAACAGCGAACTTTATTTCTCTGACCTCTTTCACGAAGTTCCTTTGTTCATGAAAGAAACGCTTTCCATAATTTAGACAATCACGCAGCTCTACATATTGTACCGCTGTTTTTCTATGGCTCCACGTCAGTCTGTTTTAATTCAGTGAATTTATCCAGTGTGTCTTTGCTTTTAAGCCACTAGAGTATAATTTATGGGAAAATGTGTTGCTCTTCTTAGCATCCAGAAAAAAACAACAAATATACACGGAGACTTATATGTACAATTTGCTTAATGATGTGGAAGCCGCAGTCAAATAACTGTCAGTATAAATCCTTCTGATTTGGAACAGCGTAAACTTTTAGCTTTACATGAATAAACCGAATGTTATTTAGGAGAAAGATATCTGTCCAATTCCTAATGCTGTAAACACCAGAACTGCTAGAAAACTGGGATTATCGCCAATTATGTGTGATTCATGAAAAGATTTTACTTAACAAACATTGTTATTATGAATCTTTTCTTTACAAATAATCACTTCGAGGAAAAGGCTGACGTTTTCTGTTAACTTTTAACTGTCAGTATTTAACTGCTAACAGTGAGCCAAATTGGATCTTCGATTCCTATTTGAATTCAATCTATATCCATGCAGGATTTATTTCATCTAAAGTCGTTTGATTTTTCTCTGCTGCTTACATTTAATAAACGACGAATCTATTGATATACAAACTTCCATTAATATATATCACGGGAAAATGTTTGCAGTACACTACGGCTTCAGTAGTTGCTGATGAAGATATTAATATCAATGGCATCTATGTAGTTGGCATCATCACCACAACAACGAGACCGTCGTCGTCGTCGTCATCGTCCTCATCATCATCATCATCATCACCATCTGCAGCAATAATAAGAACAGCAGCAGTAGCTGAAACATTAAATGCACTAACCGCAGAAGCCATCGTATTGAACATCATCATCATAACCACAATTTTTAAATCAGCTTTATTAACATCATTGCACACGCAATCTTCATTAATATTAATATGATCAATATCCTTAACAAAATAATTAGCAAGGTCATGTTCACCATCATGATCTTCATCACTATCAACACCGTGTTTCTTCTCCTCCTCTTCATCATTTATATCACTATTCTCTTCTTTCTCTTCCACCATATTCTTATCATCATCCTCATCATTATCATCATCATCATCATCATCATCATCATCATCATCATCATCATCATCATCTTCTTCTTCATCATCATCATCATAATCATCATCATCACCAACATCACCAACATCAAAGATTTCTTCTACAACATCACCGACTTCATTGTATATATATACATTACACATATCCGTAGACGTGTGTGTGTGTATGTGCTTTCCCGGACAAGGAGAATCAAGTGATTAAGTTCATGGCTTATATTAAGTTACAATTGTTACATTCGGATTCGATCTCATGAAAATCGTTATATTATGCAGTGATATAGGCAACAATGTATTCATTCACGAGGTCTTCAAGACAACTCACCTGTATTATGCACAAAAGACGGATAAATTTCATTAATAGACGAATGAAACTAGCCCGACTGAGACTCATGCATACCTACAAATATACATAGAGATAAATTCTTCATCATCTGATGTTTCACCGTATTATTTGAGACATACATTTTGCAACCTTTCATCATTGTTACTGGACCAAATGACTGCATTTCAATTCTTATTTATGGCCCTTCTACTTACATGTCGAAGGACCTCGTTTTCAACGTCGAATCACTAATCTGTAGATTGCTAAATGAAGACAAATGAGGTTTGTCATCAGCTTCTAGGTTTTACAGGAATCATGGTGAGTCGCATTAAAAAAAGGTCAGTCTCCCGCGGAAAACTATAATAACAATTATAATCGTTGACCACCACGTAAACATAGATAGACGTGTCAGCTTTTCGTTTGTATCGCATAGCACATCTTCCTCCCGAAATCCACATGGACATTCTTTTGACTGATAGATGGGAGCAATTCTCTCAGACAATAAAATATCACATACGCTCACGCACACACAAACACACACACACACTCAAACACACACACACAAAGACACACACACGCACACGCAAGCAAAGTCACCTATGCATAAATATGTGTCATCTAATTCGATACATTTAATTTATTTGTATCATTCATGGCTTCCGTCCATACTGGAGCACCGCAGTAAAGTATTTAATTGAATATATCGCGTCCAATTCGTACATTTAATTTCGCCTTCTTTCGGTGAATACCTGAGTCATCTGGGCATAAAAAGAGAGGTGTTGTGGATGCCAAAGAAACAGAAGCACGAAGACACAGCCGCATGCATACACATATATACGCTAAAATCCACTGCTACACCGGGTGTCTGTCAGTGCACTTTCCCGTTGTTTCTCTCTTGGTTGAGTCACTTTGACACGTGACAATACATTTTGTATCATCTCAGTGTGACATCACGCTTCTTCATATCCATTATCATCTTCACATGCATTTATCTAATACCAATTATCTATACATGCATTTGTATAGGATCAATTATGTATATATGTATCTAAATAGTGCTAATTATCTACACGTATTTATGTAGTACAAACTACAAACAAGAGCTGGTTAAAATGTTTGTTTCATACATGTCTGCATTTAGATTTCGTCTGGTCGTCTATTATATGAAAAGTGACTTCAATTTAAATCACATTCGCGCATGCATTTGGTTGAAATAGATCACGAGCTATTCCGGCTAATTTTGTTTAGACATACGGTGGATACTGGTTACTTAGTACTGATGACGTACTTATAATACAGAAGTCATGATTTTGCTAATCCACCTGCAGTGCATAACGTTATTCATCTCTTACTGAGACAACTCTCTGCTTTTTAGTTCTCGATGCCCTAACAACATAATTTCGTAAATGATTAATGGAATAATTTCTTAAATGAACACTTAAATGAAAAGTGAAGTAGGATATACACGATGCAACTCTTACACATATTTTAACACATATAAACGTACACACACACTTTTTAAAATTGTATGTGTGTGTGCGTTTGTGAGTATGTGTGTATGCGTATGTGTGAATGACTGGGTGTGAATGTGCATGAAGACGTGACATTTTGATATTTTGGTTCGATTCCCTTCACAGGTAGTGCCTTACATCATGCATGACGGCCTGTAATTTCCTTTGTTTCAGTCACTCAGATGTATGTATATGCTTGTATATATATATATATATATGTGCCTGTATATATACATATATGGGTATGTGTGTCTATGTGTGGGGATGCGCGTGCGTGTCTTTTGTGCATATGCTGGTATGTTATTCAATATATGAATTCGAGTTAAGCTGCATGGACTTGAACAAAAACGGCCTTACGTTGCATAGAAATTTCAACCACAATAAGTACGTATATTTGATTCCCCACCGTATGGCAGCTTAGGGAAATAACTTTTTAGTTTACCTTAATAATTTAAACAACGATTCCTGATAAATTTCCTTGCAAATAAACTGTAACAACGACGGTCTGTTCAACTAATCATGTCGTATATTACTGATTAAATCTTCACACATGAATGATTTCGCCATTTCTTTTAAGCAGATACCATGCTATCGCATCTATTAACTGTAGATAAAATATTTACTGAAATTCAAGAATATTCATAGCACTCCCCAAATTCAGGGACAGAGTCAAAAAAATATGTTTGTAGCTATCCATGATACGCATTAGGCAATTTGTTAATGAAGTATGCATCCTTCCTCTTGTTCTAAAATTTCAATACATATTCATACACGTCCGTATGTATGATGCGTTTCCAAGCGTTCTATCAGTTTTCTTCTGTGGGCGTTTACATACGCGTTTATTAATATTCATTCTTATGAATTCGAGTATGCTTATGGATTTATTCATACGTTCTTACATAAATATATTTTCTTAAAGGTTATTTTCTCTCTTTCTCCTTCTTGAAGAATAAGGTATACTTCTTATGTCATTACAAAAACAAAATATTTTAAAAAAACGGTATATATCAGAAAAAAGTAAAGAGCATAGCTATTTACTATTTTTAACTCAGCAGGAAAATGTTCAGTTTGTTACTATTTTTGGTTTAATTACATAATAACGATGGTGAAAGTATTTCTTTTTGGTCGCAAAATTGTTCTTTATTTAAGAAAGATAAATTTAAAAAGAGATAAAATTTCTTATACATGGAGGAGAAGATACACACACACACACACACACACACACGCATATATATATATAATACAGAAGTGTATATATATGTATACGTGTATATATATATATGTATATATATATATATATATATATATATATATATATATGGGGGGGGGGGCGTTAGTGGGTGTGCGTATGTGTGTACAGAAACAGGGCGAGACAGATCATTGCGTCTAGATACATAAAGGTGTACCTTTATAAATTTACTTTTGTATGCATATGCATCTGAGCACGGTCCGTGCATATGTGGGGGCGGTGAGACACAGAGACGGTATACAGAGAGACAGAGATAGGTGTGCATGCATGCCTGATACATGGGAAAATACAGATTTCATTCAGAGATATATTCTTTTCTATTCTAGGCACAGGGGGCCAGCCGATTAGATTGACCCCTACGCAACTGGGATTTAATTTATCGAGCCCGAAAAGTTGTATGGCAAAGTCAACCTCGGCAGATTTTGAACTCAGAATGTAAAGACGGACGAAATAATGCTAAGCATTTCACCCGGCGTGCTAACGTTTCTGCCAGTTCGCCGCCTTAAACCACAAACATTGAGAAATATCTTATAATATTTTGCGGATTGTCCACATTTATTAAGTATAGTAATAAAGCAATACGGGTAGCGGGTAATTTACGCTGAAATTCTGAAGAATATTTTCTTTATAATACTCTATCACTGGCCGCCTTTCATTCAGTGGTTTATCATTGACTAATTGGCTAATACATGCGTGTGTTTTTTTTTTTAATAATTATTGGCGTAATGGCTATCCCTAAAGACAGCAAATTAACTTTCTTTTTCAACACGATTTCACAAGAAAAGGGGATACAACAGTAACAGGTGAAACGACAGCAGCAACAGGTGAAACGATATCACGCGCCCATAGAAGTACGGGGGGTGCACTGCGAATTCTCTCAAACTGTATTTCCAATCATATGTCCTCTTTCAGAGTCCCGTAAAGGGACTGACAATTACGAGTCGAGGAAATTCAATATTCGATTGCATTGAAAATAATCGAGAACCCAGGCCCTTTCATAAACGGTACGAAACGGTGCAAGTTGCCGAACGCATAAAGTTCCTTAAAGTGTCGCTCATGCCAGGGGGCATCCAGAGTTCCAGGACAGATATTTTCCGACCATGCCTGCAATTAAGGAAACACCTGCTGGAGGCACCAGAACTGGAAAACAATAGCTAAGGCCGAAGGGAAACAATCGTTTACCTTCGTGATGCTTTCGAGACCGGAAGATAGAACGAGGTGGAAGATCAATGGAAAATGTCAATGGAAGATAATCACCTCTGTTGCGTGTGAGGAAACATGGATGTTTTTCAACATTAGCAAACGTTCTGCACGATGGTTAGATAGAGACGAAGAACCAAATCACAATCCAAAACAGAACCTTTACCAAAAGAATCTAATGATGTCTCTATGGTAGCTAAGCGTTGGTGTCATCTTCTGCAGCCTTAAAAACGAGGCTTCTCCACCTCCATATTTTAAACAATGTTTGGGGTCCAAAGATGCGCCGTATGTCTGAAGCACTTATGAACGAGAAATCAGAATATCCCCCCTAGACCAGCCTACCCCAATATAATGTTAACTGTTCTCTTCTGGATTTATGTGTCTATGCTCTTCTCCAGATTTATGTATTTCTACAAACAATTCTATATACACAGTGAAGATTTACTATAGCGTCGTAAATGTATCGATTGCTATTTCCAGTAAATATTGGTTCCTTATTTTACCACTACTCTCTCTCTCTCTCTCTCTCTCTCTCTCTCTCTATATATATATATATATATATATATATATATATATATATATATATATATATATATATATATATGTATATATGTATGTATATATATATATATATATATATATATATATATATATATATATATATATATGTATGTATATGTATATGTATATGTATATTTACTTATATATATACATAAACATATATAAATATATGTATATATGCATATGTATCTATATATATATATATACATATGTATCTATATATATATATATATATATATATATATATATATATATATATATATATATATATATATATATATATATATATATATATATATATATATATATATATATATATATATATATATATATATATATATAATTCGTCAGTATGATATAATGATTTTGAATTTTTTTATGAAACAATGCAAATCAATTATAACACTGTGAAAGAAATGGGGGACGTCAAAAAACAAGTAATTCTAAGCGTTTGGCTATGGTCATATGCTAAGAATTGGTCATTAGCTTCGACTGTCATGGGAAGAATCTCATTAGGGCTTTATATCCTATACATCAAATGTTAACATATATCTTGAAATGATGCACAAGAATTACTTATATGTTTAAGAAGTTACATCATATATATTATGCGTGTGCATTTAACTCGTGAATTATAAATGTGAGTAAATATAAAAGAAAATAACGATATCAATGATATCATCAACTTACCTACACACTCCTAAATATCTGTATTATAAATATCATAAATCATTCTTTAATTATTGATATCACAAATTTTTAGGTTCTTTATTAACCATAAATATTTTTCGTAAATTTGAAACTGAATTAATTACAACCTTACTATAACCAGCATTGATATCTGTAATTTTATACAATATAAAACATATATATTGCTTAAATATACTCATTTCTAACATATGCATAATATATATATATTGTTATATTCCAAAATTTATTCAATTTTATTTCTTTTGTAATATATATAAATGGTATCGCCTTATCTATACATTCCTTGCACGTGCGTTATTTGTTTCTTATTTTCACAGAGTAAATTAAATTATATTATAATTTATATTTGTTAAATCATCTTTAAATACCAACACTTGCTATCACTATTAATAGTTCTGATATTAGCAAACAAGAAAAACACACAACAACCGAAAATAAATACAAATAGTGTGATTTGTCATCATATATGGTAATACGCTATACCTGCATATAATGAGACGATCTCCACGTTACTTATTTATTTAGTCAATGATTAGAAATATATTATGCTACATTATAACACAATCTCAATATATACTCCCAGATATTCAAGTGGTGTAAGTTGTGGTTGCGTTGGTTTTGGTGTTGGTGTTGATGGGGACAAACACAAAGATAAACGACACACACACAAATATATACACAGAGACATATATATATATATATATATATATATATATATATATATGTATATATATGAAACAAGAATATCCAGAGGTAATGCAGTACGATCGTTTCACGCAACTCCATTTAATTGAACAATTCAACCATTGCATCAATTTAAATGCAGAACAATCCTCAGCTGCACAATGACATAATATTTAATTAAATTAAATTAAATTAAATTCTGTCTTTGTGCAGCTGGGGATTTCTCTGAATAATGACATACGTATATAATACATGCATATACGTATATATGTATGTATATATATATATATATATATATATATATATGTGTGTGTGTGTGTGTGTGTGTGTGCGCGCGTGTGTTTGTGTGTATGTGTGTGCGTGCCTTTGTTTATGCGTGTACGTATATATGCATGTATGTATGTATTTATGTATGTGTGTGTGTATCTATACTATAAAAGGCAGATTTTCTCTGTGTGTGTGTATGTTTAAAATTCATACATTTACACAATTCCAAATTTCTTCGATTAAACAATCGAAATTAATATTCTAAATACAATAAGTTAGGTCACTGCGTCATTTTTTTCACTCCAAAAAATTCCTAATAGCGAATAAAATCCTTAAAACTACACAAGTAAACATTTTCTCCCGAATAAAATCTAATTTCCTCTTTCTAATACAAATTCTTTCAACTCCTACTTTCTCTTAATGAGCCTTAACGAAAAATCAAACAACAAATACAAAAATAAGGGAAGGAGAAATTTGATATTTCAGTATCAAATCACATTTCGATACTGTAATGACAGATACTAAAAGTACATACAAAATTACTTTGCCCCTCTAAAATTAACTATTTGTATTCCTCTTACACATCGTTTCAATTGCTATTTTCTCTTATCAACGTTTACGAATGATCCAAGAAAAAAGACAAAGAAATGAAGGAGAGTGAGAGTCAAATAAACAGACACATTGCCAATCATACGTAAATACACACATATATATGTACCTATGGTTACCAATCACCTCATTCTAATTGGCGGGAATTATAAGTTTACTTTCCTTTTCTAACACCGTCATTTACCAGCGAGACGTCTTTCTCAAATACGATCAACAAACATTTATTCCCTACAAACTCTGAGTTTTTTTTGAAAATCTTTTCGTAAATCTTGAGATTAACACTCGCATCATTACCTACCTAACCCTAACAAACCCTAACCCTAACACTGTAGTGAAAATCGTACGGGTGTTAATCTGAAAATTTAACAATCTTTTTTAAAACACTTTTACTTACTAACATCTTTTTTATTTAGTCTGTGTTGCCCATATATATATACACTTAAGACTTAGTTGTGGGTTGCGAGTTTGATCGGCAGAGGTCATTATTATTATTATTCAGATAAACACCCGCACGTTTTCACTAGGGTGTTACGGTTACGGTTTTTGGGTCAGGTTACGGTTTTAGGGTTACGATGAGGGTTAGTCTTACGGTTACGGTTTTAGGGTTAGGGTTACGTAATCGTGCGGGTGTTAATCTGAAAAATCACCGAAATGTGAAAACTACCGACCCTCCCATCTGTTATAACTTTTGTTGTTCTGTTTAATGTGTACATAGATTATGCCTCCAAACAAGAGAGCATGCTGGGGAAAGAAAGCAACCGGTTTAAAAAGACAGTAACAGACTGCAGCAATTCACCACATTCCAGAAGTTACTTTGAACATAATGCAAAACGGTGCATCAGAATCTACTGCCCAATCTGATAGAATTCTGCCAGAACTGTGTAGCAACAGATCGCCAGCAATTGCTTCATCAAAAATTGCCGTCATACCTCCTGCAAAAAGGTATTACCCTGCTATGTGTAATCAAGGCAGCGCAAAAAAGTTGTTTTGCACAAGCATTTCTATAGCCAATTAGACGGATGAAATTTACGTACATTTAATAATCTTACACAAAACAGCCTTCAGACTTCCCCTATTAATTTCGTCTTTTGAATTATGAACATATTTACATCATAAGGGTGTTTTCATTGTAAGGCTTTCTTTTTTAAGTTGATTTTCACCTAGCAAGACTTATCGTAGATGGCGTAATAAGTCAAACCCGGACAACGGCGGTTTATACTGCTAGTATATATATATATACACAGGGATTGGACAACATAATAGAAACACCTTAACACTTCAAACAAATTTATTTTGAAACAGTGTAGGGTCGCCTTTGGCGGTAATTACAGCTTGAATTTATAAAGTGTCGACTCGTAAAAAGTTTGAATTGTTTCCAAAGGAATTTCTGCCCATTCTTCAGCTAAAACAGCCTTATGTTCTCGTAATTGTTATAGTGGAGGATATGGAGTCCTTACTTGTTTTTCTAAAATGCACCATAGATGTTCAATATTATTGAGATCTGGGAACAGTGGTGGCCAGATAAGATGTTTAGCTACGATTCAGTACCAACTACGTTTCCCCCCGGAAAACGTTCCGCAACCATAGGATGATTTTGATCAGGTAAAGTGCTTAAAGAGTTTTGACTATCAATTCTGCCATGAAGGGAAGCTATTGTGCCGCTGGATTTCCAAGATATAGACCCCAGATCATCACAGATCCGCCTCCATCTTTAACAGTTAGAAGGAGGCAGTCTGGGTCAAACGTATACTCTCTACACGAATACTCGGCGGATGGTCGGAAATAAGGTAAAGGATGACTCTTTCTAGAAAATAACATTCTTCAACCGCTGTAGGGATCAATTCTGTAGAGTTTTACTCCACTCTAAAAGCTTTGTAACGTTTCTTTTTGAAAGTAGTGGTTTTCTGATTGCAGCCCTCCAGTGAAATTCGGCTTTGTGCAGCTCCCGGTGGACAATTGTTTGTGGAACCTGGGTTCTCGAAGTGGTCATTAAACTCTGCAGTAATTTACCAGCTGTACTTTTGTGATCCTTTCTAACAATTCACGTGAGCGTCCGACAGTCCCTATCTGAAAGTGTTGGTTTTCTTCTGTAGTTTTGCTTTGACGAGGTGGTTTTCCCGCTTTCTAAAAGGCTGTCATTAGTTTCGGCACAGTACTTCTTGATACACCAAACATTTCGGCTCTTTTCATTATGCTCGCGCCAGCTATACGAGCACCAACAATTTGACCTCTTTGAAAGTCTATAAAAATATACATATAGAAAATTACACATGTGAAGCATAATATTATATACATATCATATGGCTTACTTGTACCATATAAGTTTATATGTATGGTATATCGTTCGGTACTAAATATTTTCCTAGATATTCTTCATTTACTGTCCAATGCTTGTTCATTGAAAGATTCCATAAAGTCCTACTGTGTTTGCTATCGATTTCTTCTAGAATGCTGCCGGGGATAATACTTCTGTTCTCCTCAATTGCTTTGCGTATTAATATGTCAAGAAGAAATAGAGTGATGTGATAATTGATGTACTAGTTTAATACCTAGCTATTAGTGCAGTCCAATATTGATCAGCGATACCACTTAATGCCCAATTGATCTCTAGCGATATTCAATGATTTGGTTTTATATGATAATTATTCAGTCCACTGTAAAATCAAGTTACCTCTTTGGAATAGAACTGTGTCTATTGATTCATAACAAGCTAATAAAAATGCAATGTAGCTAGTGAATACCTATTGGCTTGCAGTTAGGTCTTTCTTTTTTTTATTTTGGCATTTTCATGCTGTGTTTTCTCAAATCCCCCATATCATGAAAATAACATAGATTTTAACTCACATGTACACAAAATATTGTAGTAATTTATGCTAGATCTTTTGACAATCATTCACGGAACAAGTTACAAGAGCACGTACTATTTTTCTGATTGCGATAAGATGACTAATGCATTACTCTTTTGCAACAAGAGAAAGCAATCGTTGATGAAAATAGTTTCGGCATTCAAAAGCAAGCACAATGCAGGGCGAAGGCTGAAGTAACTATCCAAGTAAACATTATAAGAGAAATTGCCACTAAATATTCATCAAATGTAATTCTAAAAAGCTCCAAAAATGACCGAAGTAGCAAGATGAGGAAAAACATAAATAAGTGTTATACTCAATCTATGAGGTCAGGAAAATAACACAACAGCTTTTAGATATCCTTCAACTAATCTTGAAATATTTCCCCCATTATAACTATTGAATCCCATGATATATAACAAGCAGAAAGGGCTCCTGTGGAATTCTTATTGCAAAATGTGATACAGAATAAAGTAAGAATATATTACATTGCTAATAATATCCACATGAAATGACCATCAAACTGAATGATATATATCAAACACGATCTCTTCGTGTGTATGACAGAATACCATAGTGAATGTAACGGTAAGAAATAAGAAGTAAACAGCACATTACGTGTATACCATCGTGGAGTAATACCAAAGATGAAGATGAAATATATATCAGGCGTCTTGTCCCACATAGCATCTGCAGAAACAATTTAAAATATTGCAAATTCTCGAGATGAGAGACTAAATCGTTAGTGCAGTAGACCACACGTGTGAATCGACAGCAAATATCTCAGCGTCAAAAACGTTTCACACATAACCTATAATGTTTTCTTCTGTATGACAGTGTGGTGTTCATTAGCCACCCAAAAAAGCTTCCGTTTGCTCTCTTGGCGTGTACCCTTAACGTAGTTCTCAGTGAGAATCACAGTGGCATAGAGGGTGACAAGGCTGGCCCTTTCAAATACAGGTACGACTCATTTTGGACAGCTGAGTGGAATGGAGCAACATAAAATAAATTGTCTTGCTCAAGAACACAACGCGTCGCCGGGAATTGAACTCACGACCTTGCGATAGTGAATATATATATATGTAATTAACATGATATGGGAAAAATTCGATATTGATATATATACACATATATATATATATATATATATATACATATATATATATATATATATATATATATATATATATATATATATACATATACACACATACGCACACACAAACACACAAACACACACACACACACACACACACACACACACACACACACACACACACACACACACACACACACACACACACATATATATATATATATATATATATATATATATATATATATATATATATATATGCATATATTTAATTATAAATGATTAAAAAGAAGAAATTAATAAAGAGAAATCTTAAATAAATGTGTTTTGAATTTACACTGTCGCATATAATTATTTTCATTGCCCTTTCGCGGAAAAGTTGACCAGAGATAGGCAAAGGTATTAGGCAGTTCTGGGGAAGGTTTGTAGGTAAGTTGTTTAAAGAAAAAAAAAAACACGCAACAAATAAACAGAGCAGAAGTAATCTACTGACCTCAAAAAACGACTCGTTGTCTAAATTTCACCATTACAAATGAGACCAGCTTTCATGTGAAAAGTTGTAATCCATTTATTTTTTACTCCGTCTAAATTAACATTGAAGTAATTTGTTTCATTCATTCTTATTTAGACAGTGAATGACATTCCTGAACTGATCGAATTCAATACCTACACCACGTCCTCGTCCCTTCTCCGCCCTTTTAAAGCCTAGCCAGGCTCATGGGTCCGGTTTCCCGGTTTCAATGGCGTATGCGTTCTCCAGCTGGGCGGGACGCCAGTCCATCACAACGTTACTCATCTTTGCCAGCTGAGTGGAGTGAATCAACGTGAAATGAAGTGTTTTGCTCAAGAACACAACGCGTCGCACGGTGCATGTATCGAAAACGCAATCTTACGCTCATTGTGCTGACACCCTAAGAACTTATCCACGCGCTTCCACCTTCGTCCCTTCACCAGTATAATAATACATTGCTCCGCCTTTTATTCATCCATTTGCATCTGTAATGTGTTCTGTTTATCATGGAATCAGCTGATATCAACCATTACCGCCATGAGATATCTAATTAGGTTACGAAATACCTTGACCCACATGAAAAAGAAAATTATAATGTTAGAATAACTTACATGCTTACAGAAGGTATTTATGAATCCAACGAGCAGCCTGCAAATTTTTCTATCCTGGTTTTTGGTAATCCACCGTTAATATATTATTTATATCTTTGAGCTTGCAGAATCGTTAGCACGAATTGCTTAGCGGTATTTCGCTCATCGCTACGTACTGAGTTTAAATTCCGCCGATATCAACTTTGCCTTTCATCCTTTCGGGGTCGATAAATTAAATACCAGTAGCGTACTGTAATTGATCTAATCGACTGCCTCCCCACCACCACCACCACCACCACCACAAACAATTTCAGGCCCTGTGCCTATAGTAGAAATGATTATTAGTTATAGCTTCATCTTCCACAGCTGCACCGATAAAGCGATTCAATTATATGTCAGTGTGTCGTATTTATAATATTAGTCCGTCCGTCGAAGGTGGCGAACTGGCAGAATCACTAGCACGAAGGGTGAAATGGTTAGCAGAACTTCATTCGTCTTTATTTCTTAGTTCAAATTCCATCGGGTAGGACTTTTTCATCATTTTCGGATCGATAAAACAAGTAGTCATTGAGCACTGGTGTGGATATAATCTACGTAGCCTTCCCCCAGAATTTGCTGATCTTGTGACAAATTTTGAAACCAAAATTAGTAACACGGAATTAGTAACCTGTAACATGAAAGGAGTTGTGGCACAATGTGTGCTGATATGCCCAATCAGTCTGATTCGCGCATGGAGTACTCTGCTGTACGTCGAGCGCTGATTGTTCGGTGAGACTCAAGGCAAGTGTTTGGATCTGTACTTGCGTTTACTTTACACTCCAGTAATACACTTTTGGGAAAATTTGAAAATCTGTTGGTGCAGCTTCACTAGGTAGGGCGGTCTCTTGCTTTCGTTTCCGTTGTGTCGGAGTCGATCTCAAAGTTGTTCAGTGAGGCTTCGAATGTGTATTTAGAATATGGACAAAATGAAGGCCACAAAATATCAACCGGAGTTCATAATATATAAATACAGGCTATTAAAATTAATCGCACTGTCCTGTCACTTGTATGCCTTTCTAGAATGGATTCGATCTTCAGTTTCGTAGCATGTTTACCCAGCAAAATTGAAGTTCTCCCAGTACCATGGATGTAATATTTATGGGTAAAATATTTAAGATTGGTTCATTGATTGAATCCGTTTGTTTAGATAGCACGTGTGTGTAATTATTGCTTTGTTATTGACAGGTTACATAGAATGGAAAGAAAACATTGGATTTCAGAGCAACGTCGCTCATAACCAAGAACCATTTTGCTGGATGAGAAAAAAATCGAAATTCATCTCTTCAAGAGTCAGACCAAATAGAAATTTCTGCAAAAGCTTCATCAAATTATTTGCTCAATGTTCTTACCAAAGATTATTGAAAATATTTCACATTTCAAAGTTTAATATATTTAATGTTGTTGAAATGTTTTGTATTTCCTTGGATTTTCAAAGAAAACAAGTATAAATAATTCTCATTTCATGAGAGTTTTCATAAATATAATTTCTTTCTATATAGTTCCCTGCGGAATATTATATACTATCTTCTTACATCTTTCTCTGTGGGACAATTTTTTCCAAACATGCCTCTCCGTTGATATTTGCTTCACGCTTGGCAAATATCCTTATTTGCATTTATTTCGTCTACTGTTTTCCTTTTGTTAAACTATTTCTATATTTATCCATTTTTTTTCGCCATTTCTCTATTTTCTGTTTGCAATTGTAAGACATTCCATGCCACATCTAATTAATTAAATTCTTTTCCATATTTTCCCTTCAAGATTTCTTTAATTAGTTATCTTATTTTAATATGAGTGAGTTTAATGACATTTCTTCCTTGGGCTGTTTTCTAATCTAGATACATTAACTACACATGAAATACTGGTATTGTTTTTCTTCTGCAGCTTCTAGATTTCCTTTACATCAATTCTGTTAATGTTCTTGTTTGATGTTTTTAGTCTCTTTGTTCTTCTTTCTATTATTATTATTATTATTATTATTATTATTATTATTATTATTATTATTATTATTATTATTATTATTATTATTATTAGTATTATTATTATTATTATTATTATTATCATTATTAATATTATTACTATCTCGTTGATTTTTGTTTTGCTATCGATGTTTCTCTTATATTGGCGTTTATTGACGGTTTCGTGTTTGCTTGTGAAATGTTGGTTGCACCAGGATTTATTACGGAAGAGGCGTGTGTTTTAGTGTTTCTCTTTCTGTAAACAAGGGAGATGGGGTTTGGTATAAGTAGAAGGTAGAAGGCGTTAAGTTTAGGGTGCTATGCTACTTGTTAATGTTTGTTATTTCTTCTGTAGCAGAAATTGTTCGGTGCGTTAAGCATTTTGCTTTCAAATTCAGCTGTTTTGCCATGTTTAATTGTAATATTTATTCACCAGATAATTTTTTTTTCGCATGATGTAATAATTATATTTATCAATAACAAATGCGTCTGAAACAGTTGTAGCAAGCTGCAATCCATCTTTTGTTATTTGTTTATTATTTACCATACGGGGAACCGGTGTCGGCGTGTGTATTCTTTGCCTTGCAGTGGTTTTTGAAAAGGTCATCACTGGAGAAGAAATCTGGTGCTACGGAAGTTGCAGATATGGTAGAGGTGGTTCATAAGACAACGGGGGCTGGAAAAATGCATCACTTCGCAAGAGCTTCAGCACTGCTTCGATCAGTGGAAAAAAGGGTCTGGACGGATACATTGCTTCAAATGGAGAATACGTCGAAGTCGATAAAAGTGAAAATCGATAAAACTGAGTAAAATAAGATTGCAAGATTCCTGTTTCCTTGCGGTACCCCCTCGTAGAGTGGTGTGTAGCCGACAGAACGAACTTCTGGATCAGACTATCGGATGCGATTATATATACTGCTGGTCAGAATGCGAAGTATTAAGACTCGTGGCTTGTAATGCCTTTAGTAGCAATGCCAATGGTTCAATGACCTCAAAATGCCGGTGGCCTTCAATGAAAATAGTATCTGCAAAAACCATCTGGAAAAGGAGGTCATGATTCTTGTTTATCTGGATTTCTCTCGATCTAACAATACAATGCTTCTTATTGAAGGAAGATTCAAAGTAGGTGATGGTTAACATAATTAGCAGAGACAGCCATAACGTCTCACTAGTAGCCACCTACGTTCCAAATAAGGAAGGCCCGCTAAATTTCTTCTAGCTCTGATTCATGTATCTAAGGACGTTTCTCTCCTCAGTGCTAGTGAGTGAATGGAACGTCATTTCGAATAACACTTATACGGTGTGGAGTCGGCTGTTTCGGCAGATGTACAAAATTGTCTCAGTTCTTCTCAGATATTTAGCTGGTAACTCCTCGTTTACATGAATATACCAATATGGACGAGGAAAAATTTAAGCCATCGGAATAAGATGTCACAAATTTGTCTCTTCGGTGGTTAATGAATTTAGACTTTGTATAATATAACGGAAACAGCACAATGAAATGTGTTTGCATGAATAAGGACAAAGAGATCGGGTCTTCCATCGTATCTCTTCCAATTTCCTCTAAGGAAACATAGATTAATCGACGAGTGGCCAAGGTTGATGAAAACGAATGAAACAGGATAATTGCTCCATATAAGTGAAAATCTAACAAAACAAGTATATAGATGATTTTTAAAAATCCAACCAGACAGTTATCAGTATCCCTCAAAACATCGATAATGATTGCACCTAGTCATGTGAAGAGCAAAAATGTAGCCCTACAACAAATATAATTGCAATAGCTATAACGGGTAACAATGACCACAATAGACGTAGAAAACAGAAAACAGACGTTTCATTTTCTAAAAAAAGCAAATTGAA
>NC_142932.1:39761984-39776984 GCF_046866305.1 Octopus bimaculoides
GAAGAGTCACAAAAACCATTCAAAATATATGAATATATTCAGCTTTAGTTCATTCCTCCCGATTACACTTCCAGGCAGCAGAGTCAATGTTCACAAATTATAATATAAACGCTATGCACTGCGCGCTTTTTTCTTTCTCTCCCTATATATCTCCAATCTCTTCCTCCCTTTCTTTCTCTTTCTCTCTCTCTCTCTCTCTCTCTCTCTCTCTCTCTCTCTCACACACACACATATATATACAGACTGTGAAGGAGAGAGAGATAAATGGAGATATTTCTTTAAATGAGATCCAGAAGGGAGCGCGGCGCGTATTAAAGTGAAGGGCGACACTAAATCAATTAAATCTAACATGGTCATAGCCAGGAATGGGTCTCAATGAACATATATTAACCGTTATTTGGTAATTCACAACTCCTATAATATCCCAAAGAATACAATGATGAATGAAGTCTAAAGTGTGACGTGAAAAATAAAACCAATACAAAAAGGCGAATGGGTGCTGTTAAAATTGTGCCAATTATATGTCGTTAATATGATGTGAATATGCTCCAGTTATATTTGCAATGTGCACTACGAACGCAAGATTATATAACACATAATTCAAATCCCAAATTATCGGGCTTAGCATATATAAGAGCAACTAGATACGTGTTGATAAACCAACACGTCATCCACAGGCGAAATATCAGAGCAATATTACCAACATTTAAAAAATATAAAGCGAGTGGAGATGTCTATCAATCGCGTGATTGTTGGTAAAAAGTGACTGCAAATTGAAGAATAGCCACAAATATTTTAGTAGTGTCAAATGATGTGCATGGCACTAACGATCTGCGGTATACAAAACACGTTTACCAAAACCACGATTTATGTGCGATAGTGCTGATTTTAATAATATTTTAAAACTGGATATGCCTTTTAACTATACTTCAAGTTACAACATCAATTTTCTACCCCTCCAAGTGACTGGCATTGTGTATTCCCAGCCAGTTTCGTTTCTTAAATGTTAATAATTTAGAAATTTTCTTTGTTGAAAGTCTATTAGAGGATCAAGTTGTCGCTAGTCGTAAAATAGGTAACATGACGCAGTATATACTACTATGAATGTTGTACATAACACATTCCTGACTGTACCACGTGTATGTCGCAAAGACACTTAAGGAAACCCTTTGTACCTGTACCTGATAATCCTTTCGTTCATTCTTATATGTATATGTGTGTGTGTGTACTCGTGTGTGTACTCGTGTGTGTGTGCATGGATAGATTCTATGTGTGCGTATCCATTTTTAGCAATAGAAAAAGCGAGAGAATAATATTGTTAACCGACATTCAATATTTCTAGATAATATGTTTAATATATGCATTATAAATTAGTGAGACATCTAAATGTCATTGACCACTGACATATTTAAACCAGTAGTTGAATAATTATTCCAACAGATGCCATCAGAAAGTCTTAATATATTCAGTAATAATACCAATTTGTCCAAATGAGACGCAGTCACATCAAATTATACAATATGTGCTGATGAAGTTCTGAGAAAATTTGAACAAGCAGAGATGAAGCGTTCAGTTATTACAGTACTTGTCATATCTGTAAACTTCAATAGCTTTAAATCAGAAGACTGACATTTCTTTACAACGTGTGTCTCTAACTAGTAATTAGTTAAATGATGACAGTTTAAAACATATATTTCATAACTTATTTTTGTATTACAGTGAGTAAAATGACAAATTACCTGGTCGAGTGTATGGCAGGTTCAACTGTTGGAAGTTTTACAGTTTCTCTAGCTTCTATAAAATCATTTCTGATACAAATACTAGATATTCTGTGTTTTTTCTTTTTTTTTTACTTGTTTTAGCTATTTGAATGTGGCCATGCTGGAGCAACGCTTTTGGTCGAGCAAATCGATTCCAGGACTTATTCTTTGTAAGCCTAGTACTTATTCTGTCTGTCTCTTTTGGCGAACCGCTAGATCACGAGGACGTAAACACAGCAGCAGCGGTTGTCAAGTGATGTTGGGGGGACAAACACCGACACACAAACATACACACACATACATATATATATATATATACATATATACGATAGGCTTCTTTCAGTTTATGTCTACCAAATCCAGTCGCAGGGCTTTGGTCGGCCTTAGGCTATAGTAGAAGACACTTGCCCAAGGTGCGACGCAGTGGGACTGAACCCGGAACCATGTGGTTTGTAAGCAAGGTACTTACCACACAGACATCCCTACGCCTGTATATCCACTTTCTTTTGAAAGTCGACGAAAGAATGACAGTATCCTAATTATTTTCCTCCTAGTTTGATTTGTACATTTTGTATCAATACACACGCAAGTGTAAATACCTCACACTACCTGGCAGAGAAGGGCTCCAATATTCATTTTACTGTATTATGTGAAGTTATTTGTCAATCAATATCTTTTTTCAAAGCATTAATTACCGGTAGCAAAGTATCATTGAAATGATGTGTATACGCTCATAGGTGAGTATTCTCGTGCACTATATTGTCTTAACTTAAAAACGAAATGATATAAACAAATATATGTGTATGTATATTCTATATATATTGTGAATAAGCATCTTAACTCATCCTTTCTACAATCGGTGCGGTGCCGGATCTCTCGCCGGAGTGTGGCTACATGATGCCATTGACCACAGTATATAACTGGTGCTTCATTTTATCGGCCATAAAGGCGGACGATATGCTGATCAGCAGTTTGTCCGTGGTAGTGATGTTTCTGGAAGGTCACCGCACTAATCATCATACATTATGCTAATATTTTTGTCAGACTTTTATAGTATTACCAAAATATTCCTCGTACTCTTTAATCAATTGCATTGCTCTTTTTACCGACGTAATATAGATTTGATAGCTCATTAGGGCATCGAGCAGAATATTTCCCAGTATTTGGTCGAACATTAGTTGAAACAACTGAAGTCGCTTTTACTTCTCTCGGCGTAGAGATAAATTACCAATCTGAGCGCTGGTTTTGCGCAACTGTAACAAGGCTTGACCAAGTTCCTTGCAGCATCTTTTTCATTTCATTTCATTCTCATATTAAATTCCTATATGCTGTACCTAGGCAGTAAAATTAATCGGTCGCACCACCACCACCACCACCACCACCACCAAGCATTTTAGGTACATTTACCTAAAACCCTCTGTTTCAAAATCTGGACAAGGCTGGCGATGCCAAGATGTTTTCCTTCTCACCATTTTTTATGGCAGAGCGTTCTGATTTCCCTTCCGACTCAAACATATAAAGATCCTATTCCTGTACTATGTAATATTTATTTAATTGTTTTTAATGTCCACGATCGAAGAAATATATAACGATGATGTCAATATGGAAAGAAAATCATAATTGATCGCATTCGATTTAATGGTATCAAACCATGTAAGTGAACAGAGTTACCCTCATGAAACTCTCTCCATTTACAATATATTCTTCTATCCAGAGTAGTAAGATGTAATACTACACCTACGTTGACTGAATGATAATAATTATATTCTATCGGATAATGTCCATGCTGATACAGAACATTCATTATTCTGTCCGACAAAAATTCAAAATCAAGTTAATATGCTGGTTTTATAATATGCAAATGATACGCAATTACGGCTATGATATCATTTTTAGGTCTATTACAGATTTTCTCTTAGGTCATAACGACATGATCATCGTTTAAGTTTTCTTTTCCGTATTGAGTAAATCTACATTTTCATTATACATTCTAACATATTAGACTGTTGCTGACAGGAAGCTGATCAACATTATAAGCATACATTTTTGCAGTACCTATACAAGGAAGTGTCTATGAAACCAGACCATTTAACAATAAACTTGTGTTCTTTTTCTTGATCGGTGCATCTTGGCAATACATTTCCAGTTTTGTTTAAACCGTATGAACTCTCGCTTACTCTAATCCTTCTTACTGAGTTATGATTCAATTGAAAATCTTCTTACTAACACAACTTAAAGTTATTGTTTAATAATTTATATTCATTTACTAAAGAGCGAATAGAAAAATACATTATCAAAACCAATATCAATACAATTGTGATATTTTTTATGAGAATCTTCGTAAAACAAAGTCTAAATAATCGAAGATATAAATAAACGAAACATAAGTCACAAAGAAAAAGAAATGATGGAAATGAATTTAGCCTTGATTGATTAAGCCAATAAGGGAATTGAATTATTAACGTATCGTTGGCTAGAGTTACTTCGTTCTCAGTAAGATATTTTCTTGCATTTAAAACAACACGTAAAACAAACAAAGGAATTGGTAATCGAACTTCTCTCAAACAATATGTAGACTAGATCTTTTTAAATCTAATAATATCATCCGTTTGTACCAAATGACACACGTTTCTCCAGCACAGCTGCCATTGACAGCAGATAAAATGGCTTCAGTTTCTGCCTTTCAAAAACCTATCTATGTCATATCTGCTTTATTTTTCCCTCTCTCTCAAGAGGGAAGAATAGAGATAATGCCTTTGAAAAAATACAATTTCCACAATAAGAATTTCCGATAAATAACGTGAGAATGCAAACGATATATATATATGTATATATATATATATATAGGTATGCATATATATGTATGTGTATATATATATATATATATATATATATATATATATATATATATATATATATATATATATATATATATATATATGTGTGTGTGTGTGTGTGTGTGTGTGTGTATAAATATGTATGTATATATACACACATATACATATGTAGATGTATTTAAAAGTGTATAAAGTATATATGAAGGTAGGTATGTATATATATATATATATATATATATATATATATATATATATATATATATATATATATATATATATGAATCAAGTGTGGATATGTAGCTTATTTATCTCTCTGCTGTCCTTCCTACAAACAGAAGAGCTAAATACACATCCCTCTTAGAAGAGTTTCGCGTGACTGATATTTCTGCAGGTTACCTGTGTCTGCACGTATAGCCAGTATTTAATACTCAAACCGCTGGCATGATACACTGGAATTCTAATGACCTTTAATGCATCGCATTTTTAGTGACATTTGGATTACATTGATGAAACGAAATTTCATCATGGTACACATGCTGCCACAACACGATGTTTCTTGTGTAACTGCGAAATAGATTATGTATCTATTACGTGCCTTGCGAACTGGAAGTTTTGAAACAGCTACACTACGAAAATGGATGTCAACAAGCCATTCACGAAAGGATAATCGAATATATGCTTCTATTCGTGTTTTTTTTTTTTTCTGAAAGAATCCCTCACTACAACACCAGACAAAAATTTACTTATTTGTATTTTCATGTACGTTATCCACAAGTTCTGTATTAGTAGACCTTCTTTCTGATGCAATGATTGCCATATTGATAACTTCGCTGAAATCTGAGATGTATTTTACTTGAATAAGCTTGCATTTGCTTCGCTTGTCACATCATAAAAAAATGTTCATGCATGTGCAAGTATATTATCATTGTCCTTAGGGTATATTGCCACGTAAATAAGGGGAAATTTTCGTTAGCGATCCATGTATATGATCTCTTATTTGCATCTAAATATGTTCACCAGATTTAGACGCTTCGTCGAACGTTCGCATACGCATACATTAATTATAAAAACAGGTACTCAGTGACACGCACATATAGAGTCACAACTAATACGCCCGCACACACATACATACACACACATACACACACACATATATACACACACACATACCTACACCCTTACGTACCCATATATGTGTATGAGTGTGTGTGCTCGGCGCGTATCCGTAGCATAAACGGGTGTTCTCTCCCTACATATGCAGAATCGAAAATATTTTTAAGTAACACGATATAAGGTTTACGTCGTTAAAACAGAAAACAACATTACGTTATTATTACACGTGAGTACTGCATAAAATGAGTTCAATTCATTTAAATCGTGTAAGAATTTGCATTATTCCAAAGAAATTACTCATGTACATTTCTTCCGGGGTACGTATACTTTCTGTTTTCATTGCATAATCAGACAAACGCGCGCATGCTCACACACATACACACACAAATACACGTGTTTCAGTTGAAAACTTCATAGGCTGACAAATATATTTTAATGCATATAAACAAATGAAGTTATTTTAAACATAACCCACCACTGCTTTGCGCACACTTCTTCAATCGGTGTTGCAGCGCCTGCAGACATTGGTGAAGAAGCTTCCTTTCTGATGGTCAAAAACGTTGATACGACATCATCAAGGCTACGGTATCGGATCACATGTAATGGAATATTTTCATGAAAAGATGATATTCAGCAGGGGCCAAATCAGGAAAATAGGAAGTGCGATCAACCCGTTCAAATCCTCAGTCACGCACAGCAGCAACAAAGGGCGTGTGTGCTGGAGCATTGTCCTGTTAAAACAAAACATCTTTCGTCTGATATCCGGTGATTTTAGTCACGATAGCCTTTTTTTAACTGCCTCAGCCATTTCGCACAGTTACTCTCCATTGATGGGTAAGGAGCGCTGTGTCCACTTCATGGATTATCTTCTTATCTCTAGCTCATCTACGATTTGGTAACCCACAATGAAACCAGCTTCAACTGACTCAAACAATGTCATATTTTTCTCGTGATACTCTGAACTTTGGGTCTTTTTGATGTGATATCAGAAGACACGGCATCCACTGAGCAGGATGCTTCGTCTTGCTACGCGCATTGCGGAGAACATTCTCACCTCTCTCACGCCATATCCTAATGGAATTGGCAATTTGATTTATAGCAAACCGGCTGTCATTCAGGACGTCCTGTATCTGAGTCGTCTTCAAAGCTCTCTCGTCCCCTCCCACATTTCTCTGCTTTATTTGTGTAATCTTCCATCCTACACAAGCCTGACATTCTTACTTCCAATAACAGTATTTATGTGGCATTTTTTTTACATACCATGCTAGGTTTTCTTCTGCTCTAATGCTACGTTCGCATCCAATAAGTCGTTTTCCCCCTCTCTTTTTTGGCACATACAGTCTGTCAATATATATATATATATATATATGTATATATATATATATATATATATATATATATATATATATATATATATATATATATATATATATATATATATATATATATATATATATATATATATATATATATATATATATATATATATATAGATATGGGATAATAGATAGACAGACAGATATATAGATAGATAGACAGATAGATAGATAGATAGATATATAGATAGATAGATAGATAGATAGATAGATAGATAGATAGATAGATAGATAATTTGTGCATTCATATTTTGTTTTGAAGTATGTTATTTTTATTATATAATTCACCAATCTTTGAAGAAGGATATACAAAGTCAGCCATATAACTACGGATGGATATAAAGTTACAACAAAATACCCCAATAGTTTTGCTTGTTTTATTGCTCACCATTTTTTCGTGCTGAAATTATCTAATATGTACACAGTAATAAAATATTACTGTTACTAAAATATCAATAAAATATAATTGAAATTTGCAAATGTGAAGACAATGATTTATTTTATGACTGAAAACTATTTTGAAATTTTATGTGAGAGATAATCTACTCGGAAAATATTTTTGTGGTTGGCAATATTTGCTTGAAAAAGTCATTGTCTAATGTATATCAATTCGGCTACAGTGAATGTGGCTGACTGAAATATGCCACTCACTCAGAAGAAATAATCTCAAAACAGTAATATTCAGATTGTCTTGAGTGATATCTCAGACGTATGTGTCTTATTGCTATAATTACTTATCTATGAAGCAGTGAGTGGGAAAACTCTTTACCATACCAGGCAAAATCCTTAGTTTCGTTTTGTTTATTTTTTCAACCAATTTTACGTTCTGAGTTGCAATGATGACAGGTTCAAGTTGACTTTCATCCTTTCAACGACGACAAAATAAGTACCAGTTGAGCTTTGAGGTCCATAAAGTCTACTTACCCACCATCACCATATTACATGTCCTTCACTTTTTGTAGGAAGGCTCTTGTTTATAATTCTTTTCACTGATAAAACCCCGATAGAATTGGATAACTTAGGATATCATATGCTGTACAATAAATGTAAGGTCTCCGAGACACTCAATCACTTTTGATATATAATCCGCTATAAATTGCTTGGACATTTAAGTACATCATGGTGTGTATTATATCAGCAGATTTGTCATGCGCTTAACATTCAAACGATATTCTGATATGAACCGAGACGTATAACATTTGTTTATATATTGCTGTAATAGTGTAACACTAAAATCTTTCCGACACAAAATATAAGGCTATCTATAATTAAGCATTGATATGTTTTCTAATATTACATTTATTAAATGTCAAGGTGGTGAGTATACAGAATTGCAAGCATGTGGGACAAGATGCTTAACGCTATATAATCCGTTTATCTTTTGTGGTGAAAATTCTGCCGAGTTTGTCGACCTTAGTAAACCTAGGAATTAGTGAATAAGGATGGCCTGCATTTTACGCTGAGATTCTGAGGAATATGTTCTTTATAATACTCCATCACACCCTATTCTTCTGGTTTCAGTATTTTTGTCTTTTATTATTTATTTGCTTGAGTCATTATTCTGCAGAATTATATTGCAGAATGTTTAGTGGAAAGGATAAACTGCAGTTTTTATTTTCCGTCTGATACATATTCTATCAGTACTTTTCTCGAGCGGCTAGGTTATACGGACAAAGATAAAACAACAGCGTTTATCAATCACAGACAGGGGCCAAAAATACACAAAAAGACACGCACACACAGAGAAAGAGAAACACTCATACATGCTCGCTCATATATATATAATATAATATAATATAATATAATATAGGAGTATTCCGTCGATTTCGATGACAAGGATCACTATTGCTGCGATCAACGGAACAGCTTGCTCGTGGAATGCACGAGCAAGTGGCTGAGCACTCCACAAACACTTGTCCCTTTAACGTAGTTCAGGTAGATTCAGCGTGACACGGAGTGTGACAAGGCTGGCCCCTTGATATACAGGTACAATTCATTTTTACCAGCTCGGTGGACTGGAGCAATGTGAAATAAAGTGACTTGCTGAAGGACACAACACATTGCCAGGAATATATATATATATATATATATATATATATATATATATATATATATATATATATATATATATATATAAATATATATACGATGGACTTTTTTCAGTTTTCTTCCTGCAAATCTCCTCATATGGCCTTCGCTAGCTCGTGGATACAGAAGACACATGCTAAAGCTGCCATGCAGTGGGATTGAAACCGTTCCCACATTAGTACGAAACAGGTTTCTTACTACACAGGCATACTTGCGCGTGTATTGATTTATATTACTTAGCATCGTTTGAGTTAGATTGGACTGGTACATGTAACATTGCAAACAACTTCAAAAGGGTTCATTTATTAACTTATGAACTAGAAAAAGTATTTTGGTGAAAGCGTGAACAACACAGATTATGTTGATAGATATAACAGAGATGGAATAGAGGCCTGTGCTGGAAATTTGGGGCAGAATTTTTGGGGGATTTGAAACATATTTTCACTTCAAGTTTGAATATATAACTTCCTTGACGAGAATTAGAATAAAATTCCTTATAGGTTTGTTTTTCTGATTAGAAATACAAACCCCGAGAATAAATATGAAGACCATCTCTAAAATATCTGTAAATGTTCCGACAAATCAAATGGAATAAGGGTACAGAATAATGATTCACAACAAAAGAAAAACATAACTTCAAATGTACATACAGTAGATTTGAAACGATTTCCTTTGAGCTAGAAATAAAACATCATATATTCTCAACATTTAAAGATATCTTTACATTTAAAAGTTAAAATAAGGAGAAAAAAATACAAACTAAAATGCGAAAAAATAAAAGCGACATATATTTTAGATCTTCCAATTTTTTCACTTTATTTTCTTTCATTTCTTCAATGATGTTGTCGACGTATTTTTTAGTCTGTTGAATTTGTTGTCGTTATCTTCTTCTATGATTGGCTGAAATAATTGACATAGTACATACCGCCAATGGCTAAATTGAAACACGACTAAATTAGGTGATCCTTTTTAACTATATTTTTTCCCATTCTAACTATTGACAGAAAGCCAGACACCATCTTATATACAATGTATTTCATTTACGTCGTTTTATATTTTCTTCTTCACATCGCCATCACATTGTTTTCTGTTTTCTTCTATATATTTTTTTTTATTTCTTAATCTTCTCTTCATTGTTTTTTTATTCATTTATTCCCTGCATTTATCTTAAATTTTTCGTTTAATTTTTTTCACTCTTCATATTTATTGCAATGCGTCTCTATTGTTTCTCTGTTTACTTCCTTTTCAATTTCTTTTAAAGATAATCGTTTTATTATTTTCTTCGTCAAATCTCATTTGATTTTAAATTCCACACCCCGTACCGTGTTCTTTTATTTTTCTTCGTGCATTTCTTTCCGGTTCGTATTCGTCACTTTCTTTAAATCGAATTCGACATTTCCGAAAAATATTTCTCATTCTTTTTCTTGAAAATGTCGGCGTGTTTTCTTTAATTCTCTTTTCTTAATCTATCAGTCCGTTCTCTTGTATTTTTCTAGAAATGTTCTTCACGTTGTCTGTCCTGTACTCATCAATATTTCTCTATCAGTATCTCAACCTATGTTCCAATCTTTATATTTCTTTCATCTTTCATTTCGTTTATTGTTTTTTTTCCGAATACGATCTCATGTTCCTTTCATTTGCCATTTTAACAGCTATTTACAGATTACCTGAAACCCCACAAAGTTTCCTTCAAAATTTCCATCTCACATGCGAGCTTAAGCATTTGTATCGTCATGTTTTATATAGTTTCTCCATACACATTTGCTATTATATTTAATATTTCGAAATTCTCTTCAATACATACTATTACACATTGTGCTCCTGCTTCAGCTTCATCTTGCATCTTATCCTTATTCCTTGCTTCTTCAAACATGACAAAACTCGACATTTAGGTAAACAGTGTAGTGATGATGGTGATAATAATATTAGTAATAATAAAAATAATAATAATAATAATAATAATAATATTAATAATAATAATAATAATAATAATGATAATAATAATAATAATAATAATAATAATAATAATAATAACAATAATACTAGTAATAATAATAATAACAACAACAATGATAATAATTACACCAATAAAAATAATAATAATAATAATAATAATAATAATAATAATAATAATAACTGGAACAACTCATGTATCGTATTAACTGGAACGACTCATGTACTGAGAAGAGCATTACCGCTGTGAAAACAACATCCATTCATAGATTTATTTATTTATTATTTTTTTTCTAAAATACTTATTTTACCTGTGAATTTTCGTGTGTAAAATGGGAATGCTTACAATGAGCTTCTCTGCCCTAGGCGTACGGAAAACACACGGCAAGAAATGGAGGAAAATTTGAAGAAAGAAGAAAAAAACATAACAATAATAATAATGATGATAATAATAATAATAATAATAATAATAATAATAATAATAATAATAATAATAATAATAATAAACTACAGACAGTACACGGCTTTACCAAGGAAATAGATATGAAATTCGGATTAGAAAAATGTGCTAAAGCAACCCTGAAAAGAGGAAAATTAGTTAAAAGTAGCAATATAACACTAGATAAAGCCAATGAAATAAGAGAACTAGACGAAAGCCAACCATATAAGTATTTAGGAGTCAATGAACTAGATAGGATACAACATACACAAATGAAAGAAAAAATAAACAAAGACTACTATAGACGAGTTAGATTAATACTAAAAACAGAGCTCAATGCTAAAAACAAGATAATGGGTATCAACACTTTAGCTGTCCCAGTTATAAGCTACAGCTACAACATCCTTAACTGGACACTAAACGAACTATGTAAAATAGACAGGAAAACAAGAAAAATAATGACAGGATATAGGATGCACCACCCAAAATCTGACATAGAATGGCTATATATACAACGCACAGAATGTGGAAGGGATCTTATACAGCTAGAAAACTATTATAAAATAACCACCATAGGACTGCAAAAATAACTACTCCAGAAGCAAGGGAAACTAATACAAAATAGCCACAAAACACGAGCAAAACAAAAAACTGTTTTCAGTATTTAAGGAAACTGACAAATACAAACAAGATATCAATCTACCTAACAAATACGAAGAAGAAGAAGAAGAAGAAGAAGAAGAAGAAGAAGAAGAAGAAGAAGAAGAAGAAGAAGAAGAGGAAGAGGAAGAAGAAGAAACAACAAAAGCTATAAAACATGAAATCTAAACTAAAACTAGAACAGCAACGGACCATGTTAAAACGATGGCAAGGAAAGCCCCTACATGGTAAATACTGGGCTAAACTAAATGCGAAAGAAATAGACGGAGAAAAATCCCAGCAATGGCTCAGAAGCTTAGGACTCAAAGCAGAGACTGAAGGATTTTTAATTGCTGCACAAGACCAGAGCCTACCCACCAGAAACTACCAAAAACACATAATGAAAAGAAATATAACAAGTAACTGAAGAATATGTGGAGATCGACAAGAAACAATAAATCATATTATCTCTGGCTGCCCAGTCCTGGCTAAGAAGGAATGTATTCACAGACACGACAGAGCTGGGACCTATATACACTGGAAGCTATGCCAACACTATGGAATAACAACAGAAAAAAGATGGTATAAACACACGCCAGAAAAGGTCACAGAAAACGAGAAAGCAACCATACTCTGGGATATGCCAATACACACAGATAGAGAAATTAAGGCAAATAAACCAGATATAGTTGTCAAAGATCATGAAGAAAAAAATGCTTTCTAATTGATGTATCAATACCAGCAGATGACAACGTTTCTCTAAAAGAAATGGAAAAACTTTCAAAATACAAAGACCTGGAAATAGAGATAACTCGAATGTGAAATCTAAAAACAGAAACAATTCCTATCATAGTAGGTGCCTTAGGTATAACAAAAAAATATTCAGACAAATACATAACAGAAACACCAGGACTTACAAATATATATAACATACATAAAATTGCACTACTGGGTACTGCACACATTCTACGCAAAACACTTTCAATACAGTAAACATAAGAGCACCACAGCAAACCACAGCACATACCCAAGGCGCACAGAGCTGCGCTCGGTAGTGAAGTGAAAGCACGTTATAAAAATAAAACTACTGAACAATAATAATAATAATAATAATAATAATAATAATACCGATGATGCCCATTTGATTCCGGGACTCTGAAGAAAAAGGGAGAAAAACAAAGAAAATATCATTCCCTACAATTTGAAATAGGCAGAATTTGGAGCTTGCGAACAGAAAATGTCAAGCCTATAATAATTGGTGCATTGGAAACTACAAACCAAGATATATGCAAATGGCTGAAGTAGATTGAAATAGAAAGACCATTAGAGGGCCTACAGAATGTTTGTCTCCCAGAGAGTGCAGGAATTACCAGGAGAGTGTAAGAACTGTACTGACACAACAGGAAGCGGAAGCAAGCTTCTTACCACACAGCCACGCCTGCACCTATATATACATACACATGTGTGTGTGTCTACATCCATACATATAGTCTAATTATACATGCATGGAAACAGTTACGCACACAGAAACACACACACACACACACACACACACACACACACACACACACACACACACATATATATATATATATATATATATATATATATATATATATATATATATATATATATATATATATATATATATATATATATATATATATATATATATATATATATATATATATATATATATATATATATATATATATATATAGGTGTGTGCTTATGTGTGTGCGTGCTTTGTATGTATACATGTCTTGCCAACAACTCGCACATGCAAGTGCTACCAGTCGAGAACTCTGCTTACCGGAAGCCAGCAAGTGTTGTATGGGGTCACCAGGAGAGAATGCGCGCAGTTTCTGAGTCATGAATAAGGGTGACTGTTGAAGTACCTATGAGTATTGGAAGCAGACAGAATTCTCTGTCAAGAAATGAAAGAGACAAGAAAAGGTGAGAAATGAGTGTCTGAGAAGAATAAATTTTACTTTCGTTCGTGGATTTTTTGATTACAGAATGACATGGAATAGAATTTATCTCCGTTCCTCTCTATACATTTCGAATCTGTGTATACAGGAATTAATCTACCATCTATTAGAACACAAATGAATATCATTATGATGTCAGCCCTCACAGAATGAGTAATCCATCAAAGTTGTTTCACAATTACTTCTAACATATAGTCGTCCTCTTTTTCAAGCGTATATTTTACTGCTCTATTCCTTTGAAGATGGCACAGAGTTATATAAAGGAGCTTGTCTGGATGGAATCAATCGGACAGATAATAGCTTACTAATGATGTCATTAACCATATTACCGCATCAGCTCGATACAGCGATGTAAGATCCAAATGAACGCACTAGAGCAACAAACACAACTTTCAGGTGTAGGTGTGTTATTGTATTAGTTGCACGAAAATTGTGTTATAAAAATACGTTGTAAAAAATGCTTCACACAAAAACAGAAAGAAATAATTTCGTGGAGAATCCCACCACAATTTTAATTTAATAGGAAAAGCTTATATCAGTCATTGAAAAAACGTCTCATGAATATAAATTGCTAGTATGTATTTATTATTTTTATATCCCAGTGTTTCTTTATGTTCATTTCTTATACTTCTGCAGTTTAGCTGATAACCAATACCCTTCCGTTGTTCTTGCTCTACTAAAATGTTCCAGACATTTATGTAAATTGAAAAGATTATACATTAAAGTGCATTTCTCTGTTGGTAATTTCAATAATTTTTTTTGATACCGGTCTATACATGACACAATGTTATATTATTGAATATA